>NW_008587388.1:84635-104408 GCF_000691845.1 Merops nubicus | reverse complement strand
AAAAAAAAAATCAGACCTCTTTGTACATGTCACTGGAGTGATAAACATTTTGTTTTATTTTAGTTTTACCACATTATATCACTTCTTCTGTACAGATAATACTTATTTTGAAATAAGTCTCAGACTGCTGCTTGCTTCTAGCATAATTCTGTCAGTGTAAGAGACACCTGATAACCATTTTTCCTCCTGCTGGATTTGTTTTTCTCCTGAAATATAAACAGCTTGCTTACCAGAAGACAGTGTGAATATTGCAACATTCAAACACTATAAATTTTAAGAAGATCTTTAAACAGTTGTATATGCTGATGGGCTTGAGAGAGAATATTTTACTCTCACAAAAGATTTTATTAGGATAATTTTTTGACCATTTTTAGCAGTTTCCTTCATCTTTCATTGAGGAGTTTGAGGGTTTTTGAGCTATGTATCCCATTCAGGGTTTAAGATCTCTTGTTACTAGACACCATGTAAGCTTGTATAGAAAGAACATTCCTACTGAAGGGTTGACAAGCTGACTTTAAAATGAAAGGTGAGAAATGGTTTCTATAAACACGTGGTGATTATGAGTAGTGGGAAAGCAGTGATGATAAAACACCAAGTGCTCAATTATGAAATCTAAATATTTTCATCTTATATCAAGACTTCTTAAAATATTTATCTTGGCGATTATATATATTTATGTAATAATGTGGGGGAAAAGCTTCCTTCTATTGTTGGAAAACCCACAGAAAGTTCCCTAATGGAAAAGACTGAGGTTTTCCATCAGCATCTCTCCTATGTCCTTCAGTTCAGAAAAAGGCATGTCCCCTGAACCTGAAAAATCAAGTGCTCCAGAAACTAACCCTCCAGAAAAATTAAGTGCTTAGCAAACCTATACATCTCTTGGAGTCTTTTCTGTGTCCAGTAGTGCTTTGGAATACTTGGGGACAGACTCTTGGCACTATGCTCATGACAGATCTTTTGTCAACAAACAGATGTACTCATTTTATTGCTGTTTGGTCAGCAGAAGAGCTCACTGCTGCATTTAGGGCGTTGTTCAGACTTACTGTTGATCTTTCTCATTAGTCAGAAAAGAAAGTATGTGCTACATTTTCTGTTACAGGTCCAGGAAAAAAACATATATATATTCCATATGCTCTCCAGCTGATGTTCTACCAGCTCTTACTAAGATGTAGTGAATGCTTAATTGCTAGTGTTAAACTTTTCGTAACTAATATTTAAAATAAGACATGTTGTCTTGCTGATTTCTTAAGCATTAAACATTTTCTATAACGCAGATTATTTGCTACCATATATTTTTCATTATTGCCAGGTTTAAAGAACAAACAGGAAGTATCAGACTTCACTGCTTAAGATTTAAGTATTTTAAAAAGCCTTCAAAATAAATTTAGCAAATGTTAACAGCATAAGCTTTTGAATAACCTTATGGGGCTTTACTTCTGATAAGTTTAACAGAGTTATTTTCTAGTATTTTAAATCACCAGATAAAACACGTATTCCTAGGGCTTCAATTTATGTCATAAAAATGAATGCAGGTCTACCTTCAGGCACATATTTTTTAACATGTAATTGTTAAAATTTTTAAATTTGTCATGTGCTTTTATGCATTTTGGTATCTCTGACTGACAAATTTATTTCCCTTTTTAGTCTTGTGAAATTAATAGAAAGTAAAAATTAATAGTCAAAGTAGTTTCTAGGACAAAATTACTCTCTTTACAAGTACATTAATTACAATACATACCAAGACTAACTCTGTGAATTTATAGGAGACTCAACTAATTTCTGGGATTCTTTTTTTGGGGGGGGCGTGGAAGGTCTGGGCTGCTGGGGGTGGTTAAAAATCTGTTCTTCTATCTGTACTGCTTCCAAGATCTTTATTTTGTTGACTTCACAGTGAGTCCACTGTAAATTTTGATTAAGGACTTTGAACTGAACCTACTGAGATTACTGAACAATAAAAACTCAGTGTGTTAAGAAGTTTAAGGCTGTGTAGAAACATCTATGTAAGCAGCAACAGATGGGTATTCTTTGTAACAAAGAAATATAAATACATGTTGCAAGATTGAAAGCTAAGTGAGCTCTTCCAATTGGTATTCCATGATAAAGCCCTGTGTGTTAGGATTTTTGTCATATTAACTGTTTATAAATATGAGCATAGAGATATTTTTAGGAGATGAAGCCCAGATTTTTCTTTTTGGAGCTACGTCTCAATTTGCAATGTCAAAGGCAGATTTTGTAAATTGTAAGGATTTAATGAGGGTGTGGAGTGGATCATTACACTACTTCCATTGATTTTTCAGAGACACTGAAACTTAATTAACTTATATATTGAAAAAGCTGTTATGTAAAGCCACTTACTGCTTATATGATCATCAACAGCTTTTTCTTTCTCCATATTTCTGGGATTCTTCAAAAGCTTTCTGTTGTTTTTTTTTGTTGTTTTGGGTTTTTTTTGCTTTTTTTGTTTCTAAGATGCCCATCATTTCTTTCAACTTCTCAGCTGGGAATCTGTTCTGTTGTGGAATGTATGTTTGGAGCTTGTTAAAGATGCTTTTGGCAGTTTTTACTGCCTTCCTCTTGAGTCTGTTTAAGTGGGGAAACTTTCCAGTATTTTTATACTAGTTTACTGTTCTCTTATCCGGATTAGTCTGCTGAAATGTAACCTAGTGTTCTCTGGAAGTTCTCTACTATTTCAAATCTTTTTGGCTTCCTGATTCATTATCCATATTTTGGCTGTCTAAAATTTCTATTGGATCCTTCAGACTAATTCCTTAAAGATGTTTTTAGTTTGGAGGAATGAAGCTCTTAAATTCTTGATATTTTAGAGGTAAAAAAAAATGCTTCTGAAAGCTTCTGTGTACTTGAAGTGTGATTGAATTCCTTTATATATTGACTGTCAGGTTTGGCAAATGCATATGTGAAACTTGTTCCATAGTGTTATTGTTATGAAATCAGTCCCAAGAGACTACAGTGCCTTTTCATAGAGCCACTACATGCATATTATGTATGCATATGGGTAATACAAAACACTAGAAAGGTTTATATTAGCTTAATCTTAGGTATTTCTGTGCAGATACTGCTAATTAATAGAGCAGACTAGAGTTCTGGTTTGCTTTTTCTATGTGCATATAATCTGAAAAATGCCTTCTCCCATCCTGTTCCTAACAGAAATGGATATTTTCTTGAAGACTAGTCTCAGCATATTTGAATGTAAAATCAAACTAGAAATTATTGGAAATATCCCACAAACATTTTCCTGATATTTGCAGTACCTTTAACAGGTTAAGCTGCATACAAATGCGTCAGGCCAGTTTTGTGCTTCTGTTATTGTACACATTTTCCATCGAATTTGATGGAACTATGACTTTTTACCTTTAAGAATGGGCTCTCAAGTTTTGGATACTTTTGCTTAAAAAAAAATAATCAGACATTGTATAGTTCAATTATCTGTGATACATTGGTTTTTTTGTCACAGTTTTAACTCTGGAATATCTGTTTAGTAACTATGCTTTTTTTTTTTTTTATTTTCACCTGCTCTTTTAAGTTTAGAAACATACTTTTAAAATAATAACATTATGTTAGCAGGGGGTTACATAGCTTTTAGGTTAATTTGAGAAAACGTTGACCATTATTGACCGTTGTGTGAAAGAAAAGAGTAAGAAATTATTGGAGAAGATCTATACAATTTGAGCTGAGGTGATACTTGGCTTTCTGTGATTTTACGCAACAAGTTTAGTAGGTTTTGCTTCTAGGTCAGTTAAAAGCTCTTACTGATTTTCATTGCAGGGCTGGTCTTACAAATCTTTGGTTGAGATGCTCTGCTGTAACCATCTACCAAGCTACACTGAAAAATAGTCTTTAATCTTTTTATTCCTAGAGGCAGGTAGGAGCTGGTCTAAGACTTCTATAAGTTAAGGGAAATTTGAAAGTTGCATTGGTTACACAGAATTACACAAAGAGCTGAAGACGTTCTTTGTAAACTCGTGTACAATCAAGATCCTTGAGATGTAGGTAGTTATGGCCACTAGCTCATAAGAAAAGTGGTGTGGCTAAATAAATAATTTAACACTGGCAAGGATTTAGTAGGAATTCCAGTTCTTCAAACCATGGATATCTGTATATGGATATCTTGTATCTGACTGATACAGCGAGTGGTCGAAGCTAGTCACGACGAAGTTCTAAACTGTCTACTTTTGTATTGGATTACAGTGCTTATGATTAAACTTCTATGTAGTAGCTGCCCTGTTTTCCTCTTTTTCAGTTTTTCCTCACAATATGATTTCTGTGAGTCATTTGGTGACTGTTGAGCAAAACATTTGCTGAAGATTTTGTTGTTGTTAATGATGTTATGCCAAATACTTGTACAAATAGTCCTACTCCTAGTGTGAGCACGCTGCCTGATTTATATCATACTTTTACTAGACCTATGTTCAAATAAAATTTAATTTTATCTTTTCCTGTCTTTTCTAGTTTTCTAATCATCAGTATAGTTTCCAATCATTTCCTATAATCAGTATTCTCATTCTTTTACTTTATTGCATCTTGAGTAGTAATCTAAAGCCTTTTCCATTTGGTCATCTCCTGACCCTTGAACTGCTGCTGCCTTTTCATGTTGCTAAAATTCCTTACTGTTATTATCATAGTTTTTATAATTTTTATTGTAATTCTGTAATTCATTCAAATAACGATAATCTCAAGAACTATATTCTGAAAGTCAGCTCTAGGAAAAAATAATATAGAAAAGTAATCTGAAAATCTGATGCTGTTAATATTGGATGCCTTATTTTCTGCCACATTTTTGCAGAAACCTTCTGCAATTTATTTTGTCTATTAGAATGTAACTTGCATTCTGCTGCTGTTCTAGGCTTTCTGTTACCTAGAGATAAAAACTTCTAAGAAAATCAGTTTATTGTGCTGGAAATAGAAATAAGACTTTCAAAAATCTGCATTGAGAGACAAAGTTCTTTAAAACTTACACTGTGTATTTGCACAATATTTTACGAAGACACTGTCTTTTGCTGTTTCCAGTAAATATTCCAGTTTCTCCATATTTATGTCTCAATATAGAGGATACAAAGAGACTCTGGTTTATCACATCAGTAGTTCAAGATTATTAAATCTTTGGCTTTAAAAATTTTTCACTGTAGAACTGAGAATGATATCTTGGCATCCTTTAGAGTATGTATATATCTGTTTTATGCTCTCAAAGTAAAGGTAGACTCATGAATGATTATTTTAATGAAGAGATGGATCATTTCAACTGTAATACTATCTTCTCTTTGCATTGATTTATGCCTCTAACATTATGTTTAGCTCACATTTTCAGGATTTTTCCCTTTTCTACTTGTGAGGATTCAGTGACCATTTCAAAAAAGAATATACTTGCAAGCTGTATTACATGAAATGCATATAGAACTAGATGCATCTAAAATGTTAATGAAACAAATAAAAGGTTTTAAGTGGTAACTTTCTGCCTTTAGAACAATGAAGACAATGTGCAACTCACTTTTTATAATACAGAAGATGTTACCCAGGATGCCTCCAAGTGATAAAGTGGCAAAGTGCTAAAAATCTTTTCTTGAAAATAAGATCTTTATTTTTCCATGTGTATCTGTTTTCCTCAAGAGTAAAAATAAATGTGTTTTCCAGACCTTGTTTACAATGAATTTGCTTCCAGATGACAGGCAGTAAGAGAACATAACCTGTTATTTATGGCTTTGTATTAATACTGATTGATTAATTTTTTTCTCATGTATTCTGAAAATTTGTATGTCTATTTTCAGGACGTATCATTAGACCCGTTTATACTTAAATTGCCTTAGCAGCTTGTATAACTTTTTTATACTACTTCTTAAGAATTTCTAAATCTTCTCTTGTAGTAAACAGTGCAGAGAAAGCTGTGCGATACTAGAGAACAGTTTGGGGTGCTAAATTGCTGAAATTGATGTTTGTTTTATTTCCTGTTGGACTTATATTCATGAAATAAATTATTTAAAAAATCACAGCAGTACTAGACATGGCTGTTGTAAGGACACTGTGCCACTGTCAAAACAGAGAGCAGCATCCCCTCCTGAGCATAAAGGGCAGGGAAATCCTCCATCAATTCCAAGGTCAGATACTTCACAGCAAGATATAAAATGTCACATAGACTGGTGTTTGATAACTTGTGGTTCACTTTGTTTTCTTGTTCATGCCTATTACTTAGTGTATAGCTGAAGTGCTAAAGCACAAAATTTAATATTTCTTTCATTTTTTAGTTGCTGTGATAATTATATGTATGTGGCGAATCTCCTTCTGTTTTCTGAGGGGCCATGTGCATATTTAAAATAAGTACTCTCTGACATTTTATAGCTAAATATTTTCTATGCTCATTTTCTGGGCACAACTTCTGCCCCATCAAGGCCCACTGATCAAAACATCCCCATGGCTTAAAGAGGATAGCACAAGGTATCTTATCTCCCACTCTTGTGAGGAGTTTAGTGTTTAGGGACGTAGCCTGTAAAACTAAGGTTAATCATGCAAAGGATAAGTGCTTAGAAAGTGAATAGGTCCAAGGCAGTCATGAGATGCATTGTATCATTGCATGACCAAGCAGGATTTATTGTGGGGGCTTCTGTAAACCACTAATACTCTTTTAGTCTTTGAGAAAGTACATATAAGCATGTTGTTATTTCCCTATGATCTCAGTTGGACAGAACCAGATATTGAATGTTCATTTAATGTTTTGATTGTCTGTGAATTAGAACTTTCCTGCATTTATCCCTACTGTTTTAAGAGGAAAGGCTAAGTCAAAAGGGTCTCTTTCCTGTGCCTAACTTTCCTCATGAATCATTGCAGGTTGCTTTCATGTTCTGTTTTTAGCTATGTCTTCCAGAGAATTTAATATTAAATAAAGCTGGATATAAAATGCAAGGTCTTTTTCAGAGTAAAAAATAACCCTGATATGGATTTCTGAACTTTCTGAATACATATAGAATGGATTTCATCTAGGACTGTATATTGGAATGTGATCTGTTTGATTTTGACTCAAAATGTTGACATATACATCTTAGGTTGGGATTTAAATGAGGATTCACATATTCACTTCAACCCAGACAATTATTATGCAGTATTATGGGAGTAATAGGAAGACCTATTCCTGTAGGAATTACCACTCTTGAAGAGGAAGACTGACTGTAGTTTCTAATAAAGCTATGTAGATTTCTAGACTCCAATCTCATTTGAGTACATACTATAAATAAGCATGTTTTAATCTGATTGACAAGCACTGAATGAACAGAGCTTTTTTCAAATAAAGGATTTCGCTACACTATTCCATGCATCTGTTGCCCAGGGTTTGATCCCTGCAGTGTGCTCTTTATAAAACTACAAGTTCAAACCATTTTGAAAGTGAATCTAGTGTGAGAAGTAGCTGTTTGTCTGATAAACAGAAGTGGTCTCTGCGTATATGCGATGGCACAGTTCTACAATAATCCTTCTTTGCAGATATTTCTGAAATGAAGGCTTTGGCCTAGAAATGTCAGTCATTTGGGATCTGCCTGCTTGAGAAACATTGTTAGAATTTGCATCTATTACAAAAGGGAAGACCTGTGGTC
The DNA here is from genome assembly GCF_000691845.1 of Merops nubicus. Classification (NCBI taxonomy): domain Eukaryota; kingdom Metazoa; phylum Chordata; class Aves; order Coraciiformes; family Meropidae; genus Merops; species Merops nubicus. Next base: position 96,816 of record NW_008587388.1, on the reverse strand, counting down.
AGGCCATTGTTTCAGAAGCATCTTTTCTGTTGGCCTCCTGAGGTACCCCAGAGCTTTCTAGTACTAGCTTTCCACACTGTTCCAAGTCTGTTTTTCTCCAGATTTTAGAAGGAAGTAACGGACTGAAGGATGCCAACCACGAGTGGAGTTATGTTTCTATATTCCTATGAACTTGTTAGCTATACTCTTTAATATTAAATAATTGAATTTATGTTTAAGTGAAAAGAGCTTAGGTAAAATGTGGTTTGTCTTGATCTTTTGAGTAAATTAAATCTTAAATTTCTCTCTCACGCTCTGTTTTTGGACTTTTGTTATTAAAATGTCTGGAATCATAGAATCCTTTAGGGTGGAAGGGACCTCCAAGATCATCAAGTCCAACCATTGAGCCATTAGGGCTCTAAAGTCCTCTGCTAAAACAGATCAGAATCTGTCAGGGTTGGAAGGGACCACAAGGATCCCCCAGTTCCAACCCCTCTGCCATGAGCAGGGACACCTCCCACTAGACCATGCTGCCCAGAGCCTCATCCAGCCTGGCCTTAAAGACCCCCAGGGATGGGGCCTCAACCACCTCCCTGGGCAACCCATTCCAGGATATCACCACTCTCATGGTGAAGAACTTCCTCACATCCAGCCTGAATCTGCCCACTTCCAGCTTTGCCCCATTCCCCCGAGTCCTGTTGTTACTTGATATCCTGTTTCATTTGTTTAGTGGAATACATTAAGAGACCATGTGCTAGATACAAATAGCAAATATGTTTATGAATGCTTTTTTATGCTTTTATCTGTCTTGTGAAAATGCTGTGGCTGACAGGAAACTAGTAGGAGTAGACAGTAGCAGCAATCGATACTACAATAGTTTTGGTGCCTCACCCTTGATCATCTAAACTGTGGGAGGAGAAAATTGATTCGGAAGTGGTGAAAAGGGAATAGCAGGGATGAAACTTAATTATTTTTGATACATAGGGTGGAAAAGGGCTAAGAGATCTGTGATGTAGAATGTATTTCTGATGAAGCTGGGAATGAACTGTAGGTTGGAGGGAAGCAAGATCTGAAGTTATTGGGAAATGAAAAGTGAATGCAACAAAATTACTGAGTGGAAAAATGGCTAGGGAGAAAAGACAACAATATGTGTTTTGAAATTATGCATACAATAAAACAAAAACAGTAGCTGAGAAGTGACTTCTTGTCTCCCTTAATTTAGCTGGTATTCCCCTAAAAGAACTGAAGGTTCAAGGACAGGGGCCTCATCTGGGACATGTTCTCGATCTAATGGAGTTTCATTAAATTAGAGAGGATGTAGGAAGAAAAGTTAAACTGCTGCATATCCTGCATATCTAATTGTGATACCTTAGACAAATTTTTTAGTCTTGTAAGATGAAGAGGATGGTCTGATGTGAAATCAGCCAGATTAATAGCAAATTATTTATAGAAACATTTAATTACTTGGTTCAGAAAAATTAAGTTGGTACAGTCAAAAGACCTAACTTTGTCATAGTAGAGATTGTGCAGGGCAAGATCTGGTGAAATACCTCTTAACAAAGTCCAACAAAACATAATTGAGTCATTGACAGCCTGTTGAGTTCGTCTGATGAGTATCATGTATTTGGTGCTTTTTTGTTACAGCAAACCAGGTGCTTGTTACAGACACTTTCTCATAAAATTTTCCTTTTTATCTGCTCCTAAATGAGGCATAAACAGTGTCAATGCCAAATATAATAATGACTATGTGATGCTATGTTCCAGTCAATGGTCTTTACAGACTTTTCATAAGTTACTCTTTACAATGCATTCACGTGCTAGGCAATACAGAGAGAAAAGAGGAAAAAAATAGCAAAATACCAAAAATGGAATAATATCAGGTCATGGATGAAGTAGTCGGTGTGTTTGTTGTGTGGAATCAGTTTCATGCTATTTTTCCTGACAAATGTGAAATTGAATTTATTATTACTGGACGGTAATATTTTGAGCAGTCAAATATATAATACTGGCATACAGTTCTGGGTCTAAATTGAGTTTTTTGTGTGGCTGAATGGAATGCCCATCTTGGTTGGATTGAAAAATGTCATAAGGCTTTTTTTACCCAAGCATTTCTGCCAAGTGCGTACAGGAAGTGGCTTTGGCAGTTGTATCCAAACAAGTAACTTCATTTCCTGGAATCGGCTTTTTGGCAAAATGTGGAGTTTAGGAAAGAAAGTGTAAAGAGGGATGTTAAGGGGTAGAGGAAATATCACCCCTAAAAGCCTCTGCAGGAATTTCTGGCCAAATTATCAGACTCCTTTTTTTTTTTTTTTTTCTAGATATGGACATAGCAGTGTCATAAAATTTATTTTTCCAAAATGATAGTTACTTTATATAATAAAAATATTAAAAATCTGTTGAGTATAACTGTAGATAATTACTGAAACTATTGTCTTTATTATGGTCCATTTTGCAGTGGTCCATTTTATGTCTGGAAAAAAGGAGACAGCGTTTAGTGCCGATACAGGAGAACGTATACCTTTCCCAACTGGCAAAGGCTTTGCTTGCTATGTCATAAATGGCAGCAGCTGTAAATTTGGTTTGGGGTGGAAGCTTTGCCTTTCCCTTTTTATTTTTGATACGTCATTCAATATTTTATTCTTCATGTAATCATCTATTTTTTGGGGCTTGTAATGTTCATTTTGTTACTTACGCACAGAAACTTCAGACACTTATTTGCAGCTGTGCCCACTGACTGCTTGTGCCAGTCTTGTTATTCATAAAGAAGGAAAGTTTTTTCTTAGTAAGAATATTTCCTGAATAGTGTATGAGTTTCTGTTAACATTTGCCTTTATATTTTTGATTTTTCACTGAATATTTGTGATAAAGTGTATTGTATGACTGAGGTTGTTAGATGACTTGGAATCTTATTTTTGTTGTTTATCATATTTTTTTCTTCATGTTTATTATTGTTTGCATGCTTCTACTGCTGAGTGGATCTAAGTTATAAATAAAACAATTTGGCTTTTCTTTGCATTATAAAGGCAATACGATGCATTGAATAAGATCCCAGACTGAAATGCAGAGCATCTGTTTTTTATTTCAGTCTTTATTATTTACTAAGTTTGTGAACTTAAGCAAGTGACCTCATCTCTCTGAACCAGTTTCCTCAACTGTAAAATGAGTGGCTTATCTTTCTTGATCACTTTGAGATTTCACATTCAAAGGCCATCTGGAAGTGCAAAGTCTTGTTTTTCTAACATTGATGAATAGATGAAATTATTTGTGAAAGTAAGACAGTGAATTAGAAGAAGAAACCAGTATAAACCCTTGGAAGTCATGGCTCTTCATTTTCAGTCAATGTAACTGTTGCAACACAGTTCTCACATTACTTCTCTTTATTGATAGCTAATTTCTTTAAGAAACAAATGTTGAAAATCTAGGTTATGTTGACTACTTAAAATTCTGTGCAAGTATGGGTCAACGGTTCTATTTATATTATGTTTGATATTGTATACTCTAACAATAAGTTGCATGCAAATATACTTCACGCAAAGCCGTCTCTACTTGCTCAGTGAAAGAAAGCAGAGGAATCACTCAGTGAGCTGATAAAGTTCTGAGTGTTAAAATTGTTGTATTTTTTTATTATCAATCCTTTCCTCTGCAATACTTCCCCCCTTTGATCACCTCTATGCCATTTACATCCAGATTTAGCTCTGGTGAAAAATAATTTTAAATATTTCAGAAATTTCCTTGAATCTTTATGTGTACAGGGAGACAGTGACAGCAGTTTGAATAATGGCCAATGTTTGGAAACAGAAGACAATGTCTCAGTTTCGTATCAGGAGCATTAAAACAACTATACGTAAGGGAACACTAAAAGAAAAAGTCCAAGTTCCAGGCAGACATCTTTTTGGTTTTCAGCAGGTTTATTTAATTAACTAAAGCCTAATACCAGAGCTCATGGATCTAAGATACAGCATGTTTAATATTGAAGTAAGCTTGTATGACAAGGATTTTCCATAATGTATTGTCCCATTTTGATCTTAAGGAAAACAAACCATTTAAAGCCATCAAATAAACATAGTGTACTTGGCATTCAGGAAGAATTATGCTCATCTTGTAGTGATAGTCACTTACTTCAACAGATTTCCAGGAGGCAAAACTACTCTTAATTCTATGTCCTGATAGAAGCAGACTTAGAGCTACACAGGTTATTGGTTCAGAAATTATCTTTTGATTTTTTTGCTGTGTATGAATCAAAGTTCAGTAGGTTGCAAATTTTGGTTAAAAAGGATTTGAAAGAAGTAGCTTTTCACTATGGGAATTGTGCCAATATATAATGGAATTATCAGACTCCTCTTTAATGGAATTTCACTCAAATACTTTACATGACAGGGTTTTTTAAGTGAAGTTCCATAATATAGCTACTGAGACCACTGAATTTTTACCAGAAATCCTCTGTCATAGGATGGGTCAAAGAGACAACGGGGGATCCTTGCGTATGTGAGCAATCAGTTTTGCCATTAGTATCACTGGGACAAAAATGTCATCAGTTTTGATTGAACCAAGAGTTTTTCACATCACAGAAATTAAAGACAGTATTTAAGATGCAGAAGAACCCCGATAACTCTTTCAGTTTTAATAAAGTAGACATGTATTAGGCATCATAAGAATAACAAGTGTTCCTTTTCTCTTTTTATGTACTGTGGAGACCACAGAATAACTAAAGCTGACAGTAAATTAGTAGGAGCAGACTCTATAGAGAACACTGATATGAAACGTTTTGCATGTTATTGTCCAGTTGCATGCATGTTTTATAAAAGAAAATAATTTGTATTTTAAATAATGAAGGTTGCCTCCTAGTATTAGAGATCTAATTTTCTTTAATGTGTTCATTGTTAGGAGGGAGGAGGAATTTGTATTTCCATGCTTATCCATGTGTGCATGGCTATGTTAGCTGTCTTTGTGATTTCTGCGAGCATACTTGGGGAGGGGGAAATGCCAGTGTATACTTATTTACAAGATCAGGAATTTGGCTTCTAAGTTAATTTACTTTCTATCATCAGTGTTGAGGATGGCAAAAAAAAATGTGTAATTCTTTAATGTAGATATCCATCTAATAGTAAGTGATCTGTAACCACTATAATTTTTGTAGGCTCATGGAATTTAAAAGGTAATGCTTCTATAAATAGTCATCCTCCAATAAGACAAAAAGAGGTCAAGAAATTACTAAAGATACACTGATAGGTTTCTGGAAGAAAAAGTCTGTGAATTATTGTGAGCAAATAGATGTTGCCAAATCCTAGGCTTTATTTTACCACGCTGCAGTATCAAATTGTTCTCTGACTTATTTCGTGGGGAATGGTTGCTGCACATGAAGACAAGGAATGATTATTTTGCTGAAGGTACATATTTATTGTTATGGCAGCAGGACTTACTGTTAAAGGGGAAGACTACACCAGCCCATAACTACAGGGTAGAAGGCCCTTCATGCCTCTAGGGACAATTGAAGATGGAAACTTCATCAAAAAGCTAATTAATTTTGCTGTGGTGAGGTTTCAAGGATTAAATTGGGAATTAATATGTACTCTTATGTTTCAAAGTTGTATTTGTAAACCCTGACATGGTTATTTCCAATGTTTTCTCTGAAGACAGAAAATAATGTGGAAAGCACAGGTCTTTTGGTCAGCCTAGCAGCAATTATGAGGTCTTAGCTGTCTCTGCCTATTCATCCTCCCTTTGGTAAGACACAGAAATTTAATCTCTGCAGCAGGCCTACCCTCCAGGAAGGTATCTGTATCATTTCAGTGGCCCAATATCCATGGTGGGATTTCACCTGCAGAGTATAAGAGAGTGGGAATTAATTGTCCAGTAATGTTACAGTGCTGATAGCTTTTTGACTCGGAGCTCAAAGTATAAATGTTTCTTTTCATTAAGTACTAGTTTTTTATTACAGTGCACTGATATTTTTGAAGAAAACCCCTCACTCCAACGTTTTGCAGCACCAATGGCACAAGCACTGTTCATGGCCAATGTCACCCCTCTGCTGCTTCCAACATGGTCTGTGCCTGAGGTATGTGGCCTGAGATTGTCAGGTGGAGAAGTATATTTTAATGAATGTTTTCCTCTTTTATTCCCCTTTATGTTCCTTTTCGGTCTGGGAGCAGCATTGTAGTTAGACATAAAAGGTGTCCCTCATTCATTATCCTAGAGTGGTTGTACCATGCTCCACAAAAGGATGTGCAAAGAGGAGAATGTCCAGGTGAAGCCCTGGATTGAAGGGAAGAGGCTTTGCAATCTAGCTGCAGAGAGCTAGCCAGACTATTTAGGAAAGAATAATCCAGTTTTAGGAATTTGAAGATGATAGGACTGGCAGTGGGGAGCTCTCACATGCAGTCTTTTAAAATTAACACCTAGAGATATCTATGCATTTGAGCGGATATTTCCACAATAATATTATAATGTTGGAAATTAAAGATTGTATTTCAGCTGAGGTTTTTTGTTTGCTCATTTTGTGTAATGCAAATTCTTTTTTTTTTAAATTTTTGTAATGATGCATTTCAAAATGCATAGCAGTGAAGTTTGGGAAAATTATAGAAATTCCAGTAAGGCTGAATTAAAACTAAAAATTAAATTTCCAAGCTCATTAAGTGATAGTACTAGTTGGGCAGCTTAACATTCCTGTTTTAAATTACATCTTCAATCTAAAATGTCGAGAGTTTTAAGTATCAGTTTTAAATCAGGTGTGTTGTTAGAATGTGATTGTTTGTTTTTTTCCAAATGTTTCTTGCTCTTCTCTGAGCAGTGCCTGTGCCAAGAGGAATAAACAAGGATATTGGTTTGAATTCCAGAAATATTTCTGTAATATTAATGACATTTGTCAAGCATTTTTTATTTCCTTCAAGCAATCTAAAGACAGCACAGAAACATGACTGTTACCATGTATTCCATTTAGTCTTGAGATAAGCAATGAGGATTTTGTTCATATCATTTTGAGATTACATATTTGTCCTTATACACAGGAAGTCTCATATTTACCACACACAAGTTTTTAGAGGTCTTTGGTGATACATAGGGTTGGGTGATGCAATACTAACTTTCATTGATCTTGATAACTCTTTAGCCCAAATTCTTTCCATCCTCTTTCACTCATACATGTGCAAACCTTTAGGTGTGTGTTTGATTCTTTTAGCTCAGTTTTTGAACTGCAGCAAAACAAGAAAATAAACATTTTGGGTATTCAGGTTATTATATAGCAACACTAAGAAAAGAGTACTACCTCATAGTTAACCCTCTGCAGTTGTCCTGTGGCTTTATGATGGCAAATCTTAATCTCTGTTGTGAAATTTCCAACGCAAAAATACTGTCATACCTAAAGTAACTGAAGAAGTCTGTCAGTGAATACAATCAGTTGACAGGAACTCCATTGTCATATTAGGAACTGAGAAGGATGCAAGTAGATATTCAGTAACAATAATTAATATCTTATTAATTTATAACCAGAAAGAAAAATCACCTTGCAAGGGCTTAGCTGTCATACAGTTTGTTGTCAGTTACATTTTTTAGTGATAAAAGCGGTATTTCCATTCAGTACACATGATTGTTTCTCTGCACGGGTTGCTAAGTTAGTAAACCCTGACTACATTTTTTTTTTTAAATGCAACTTTTCAAAGTTGTCTGTAAACTGTTACGTAAAGAAAGCCACAGACGCTTTCACCTTGGAATTTCCTGAGCCTGAGCTGTATTGGAAGAATTGTGAAAGAGGCATACAGCTGGAGTTTTTGTCTCTACCATATAGTCCCACTCATGTCTAACTCATGGCTCCACACCACCCTATGTTGAGACTCTCACAGATACATCTGCTCTTCTAGCTGAGGCTACTGTTCATAATTGCCAGACTTCCTGCTTCTCTCCTATCAACCTATATGGGCTTTACTAGATTAGCAAAGGATTGCTATTTAAAATAAATTTTAATAAATTTTGACCGCAGCTACTTAGGGAATACTGACATGAACAGTTCTGCTAGCCAGTGTGGCAGAGGGCTGAAGATAAATGGCCTGAAAGTTTTATCAGAAACTTTTCTTCTGTGAAATCACAAAAGCAAAACCTCCTCTTCAGTGAACACAAAATGAAGGTATGCTGTATGTCCATGTTTGGAATTCCAACATAGCAAGGATATTTTTATGCATTAAAAATTTATGAGAAATAATACAGGGTTTGAGGGTTTTTTTGGTTTGTTTTGAGAGGGGGAGGAGGGTGTGGTACAGACCTCCAAAAGGATCATGCTGCAGGAAGAAATAACTGATTTTGTGGACTGAAGTAGGCAAAATGAGATTAGATTAAATCAAATAACACTAACTGCAAAGTCATGAGTTTAGGATTTAACAAAAGACCTGTCACTTATTAGCTCAATTAACAAGTTACCTCATTTAGAATGTCCTGTTTACATCTAAGGATCTTGGATTAAATAAAGGAATCAAATTAAGTCAATAGCTGAAAAGAGACTTTTTAAGAAAATTAAAGTGTTTTAGAACAGGAAGTCAAACCTTTACCTTTTTTAATGAAAATTGCAGGGAAATGTAGTTATGAATTATAAAACTAGCTGTAGTAATTATGAAGCAGAGAGCAACTGTATGGTACATGATACCAAACTGATGTGAAGTGGTAATTAATATCTATGAGACAAATTTTAATATTTGCAACTATCACAGGTAGGAAAATTGGAAAGCAACTTTCTGAGCAGGATAATCGAACTGAGAAATTAAAATTTGCTGTGTTGTAAAATTGTAAGGTAGGAAAGAAATGATCTTGCATTTAGAAATTAGCCTGAGAGTATGAAAATGTTAGGGCTCAGCTTGCTGTTGTCTCTGAGAGGATGATGAAGTTTTGATTACTGTTTCTTGACCATGATTGTTGCATTGAGCTTATCTTGTTTGATTTGTTAGAATGCTTGGCAGAATGCGAATTCACCTTGGGGAAGACAAGCTGACTACTTCTGATTATTTCTTGTACTTCTTGTGACTGGAAATGGTTTCCAGGATTAATTGCTCCCTCACCTTACCAGAGACTGAGGTGATACTGATGGGCCTGTAGTTCCCTGAGTCCTCCTTGCCCATCTTAAAGATAGGACAGATGTTTACTTTAGTCTTTGGACACTTCTTCCACTCACCTTGACTGATCAAGGATTATCAAGAATTGTCTCACAATAACATCATCCACCTCCCTCAACATTCAGAAATACATCCCATCAGGGCCCATCAACTTACGTGTGTCCTGCTTGCTTAAGTATTCCCTGACCTGATCCTCTTCCATGAAGGCAATGTCTTCCTTAATGCAGACTTTCCCCCTGGTTCCTGGGATAACTGAAGGCTTCTCTTACTAGCAGAGGCTGAGACAAAGAAGGCGTTCAGTACCGCTGCCTTTTCCATGTCCTGTGTAACTAGGTCCCCTGCCTCATTCAGCAGAGGGGCCACATTTTCCTTAGCCCTCCTTTTGTCACCTATGTACTTAAAGAGACCCTTTTTATTCTCTTCCACATTCCACGATTTTTTCCAAGTTGCACTTTATGTAACCCAGTACAAGAGTGGAAGAGTTAAACATCAACGTAAGATCGATACATATATCTTTGATATACAGCTCATATAAAATCAACATGAAGATCCAGTGCCACTGGGAAAAAACAGTGGCTTCAGTCTTGGCAGGCAGAAGAACTTTAATAAAAACAAAGGGAAGATACCTCATCTGTTGCTTCTCTCTACAAAATGAAATTACTAGGAAAGGAAATGATCTATTGCTTTCTTTTTAACAGTTTTCACCAGCGTTGCAAAAAGCCTTCATATAGATGCAACTTGGTAACCTAAAATTTTGATAAGCTGTTTATATATATATGGGTTTTTTTTGTCACAAGCACTGTTACTACTTAAAGTCTTTTCCATTTTGCTTAATTTATCAGTATTTTCATAGAGTCAGGATTTCTTTTGTTGCAAACAATACTTGCTAATGGCTGGACCTCAAAACCATGTGAACTTAAGTAAGCTTTCTATGGTATATGAAGAAAGTTTAAGTTAGAATTTATCTTCCTGCTCAAGAAATCTGTTTCTCAAGATGTTATTCCTAGTATATTAAAAGAGAAAATGTGTTGCGTAATTTTTCTCTTGAAAATCTAAAGTGTCTGCTATTTGTAATTATTGTCATCAAAAATGGATTTTAACCCTGAGCTATTTGTTCTACGTTATCCTATTTTTAGTGAGTAGTAGGATTTTGGCAAAACTAACTTAAAAGTACTTACAATTTGCATGTTTAATAAAATTTTTTTATGAATGCCTCTATTCAAAATGTTTTATTAAAAATGCAAATTATACCTCCACAGTCTGCTAAACTGTTAACAATGATTCAGAAGGTAAGTACACTATTATTTTGACAAAACTGATTTAGAAAAAGGAGGTATATAACATTTTTTTCCTTCCCCTCCCCTCCCATGATTTAATGTTTCCTTCACAATTCAATCATTCAAGATAGTGTGGGGTTTTTTTGCATTCAAAATCAAATAGATATGGTCAAGAGTTTTTAAAAAAGTAAAAAGCCTTTAACAGCTGAAGAAAGTAAAAAAATAATGAGCTGAAGTTTTAGCTAAAGGTAGCTAAAAGTTTTGTAAGAACAATTTGATAGTTTTGAAAAGCTAAAGTGAAAATTCAGGGAAGATGTTAGCCAATTTGGTTTTGTGTATAAGTCCAGGTCCCACTGTTATGTCCTCCTGTTCTGCTTTGGCTCCTGTTTCACAACTATTACAGATAAAAATGGAAAATATAGCTATATATTAGAAGTGCCTGTGATAACTGCTCTTTCTACATGTGAACTACTTAAACTTACTAAAATGCACCCTTCGTGTAACACAGGCACAATGTGCTTAACTCCATAGAGAATTCAACAGCTTATAGTCAGGGTAGGTGTTTAAGAGCATACAGGCACCTGAGCAGTTAGAGGAGTGTTCTCTAAACTTCTGCTATTGTAGGTGCACAGGACTTCCATTTTTTGACTATGCTGAACTTCTGTAGCTTATCACATGCCTAGAAGTCCTCAGTTCTAAGAAGATTAGTTGAAAGTCCTGAAGGCTCAATTTTGTGTGTATATTTAATGTACAGTTGACTTGCTTTGACCACTGTTATTTAAAACAGCACTAATGACATAAGAAAGAGGGGATGCTGTCTGTAATGTAGAAGTTCAGTATGGGAGTAAAAGCAGAGTGCTTGAAAATTAGTGTGATCATTGCTGAAGAATAATATTACTTTTTAAAATCTTGACATTGGTACACAACAGGCTACCAAGTTCATTCTCAGAGGAAAACCCCAAAAAGCATCAACAGATAAAGTATCAAATTTAATTATTTTAGAAAGTGAAGTGATGGCATCTAAACCCCCAGCCCTGAATCAAGGTTGACATGTGGATGATGTCCACAACCAGGCAGGAAAGACCTTCCTCTTGGTTTTCTCTCAAGGCCTGGCCAACCTTGAGTGAAAACCAATGAGGAAATCACCACCAGCTGTCCTGCCTCTAGAGTTAACAGTATAAAGGCTGGCTGTGCCTGCACCAAATAGGAGAATCTATTTATGTAGGGGGTGCACTATGTAGGGTTTCCAGTTATTGGAAGGATGCCCTGGCTGTCCACTGCAAGTACTGCTCTCAGTGATGGTGGGACAACATCAAGATCAGGACAGAAAGAGGATCGCATATGTAATGATGCTGCTTTTTGGCAATTACTACACGATTGCAATTGGACTGATGACCTGGCTTATTCCTTCTACCCGGACCTGGCTTCTGATTTGGCTCTCTCCTTTCTTTGTTTCATCATATACCGTGAGTGAATGCATTGATCTCTTTATTCCTCTGGTTGTTAGCCACCTCATATCCTTCCTTTGTGCTTTAGAATGGGATGGAAAGGTCTGGCCTGTGTGCTTCCTGTTGATGATAGTGACCTTCCTACTGGGACACGCAGTCAGCAAAAGACAAAGAAGTTTCACTCACTTCTTAATTGCTGATTTTTTCAGCTGCCAAAATGAATAAGCAACTGGATTTGTAAGGCTCATTCACCTTGAATGTAAATAGACAGCAAATTTTAAAACTAATCAGTCTGGGTTGTTGACTGGTGAGCAGAGAGAGCTTACCATGGAGCATATCTCATGTTTTCTTCTTTTAACTCTCTACCTCAGCATACCCCATTCTT
>NW_008587388.1:0-84617 GCF_000691845.1 Merops nubicus | reverse complement strand
GCTGAAGAGAGGGGAAAAAAAAGACCAATTTCTAATTAAGCAGCTCCTGCACTCCTGTAGTTTATAGCCTAAAATATTAACATAACAAAACACCAAGCTGATACTAATTGTTGGTGTATCCACTACAGACATTTTTTTTTCTTGTCTTCCTAAGATGTAACTCATACAGACTTCTACTTCAGAAAACCTCAGTATCTTAATAAAGAATAAAGCTAAAACATAATATGAAATTAAAAGTACAGTAAGTTTCCAAAACCAGATTGATGTTTATAACAGGTCATTTTTCCTCTGCTAAACTGCTCTGAAAATGAAATATGCCTCTTTTGTGGTTTATGGTGTTACCGGCAAGATCCGTGGTAGAGACAGTTCTCCAGGCACCAAAAATACATGCAGATCTCTACAGATGTCCCTAACAAAAAACTTCACTTGCCTTTGGTCCAAGCTGTCATGACTCCATTGATGTAGGTTGTCATTTAGTAGAGCTCTTGAAATATTCTTATCCTACCATTCAGAGTTATTTTTCTAAAACTGAGAGAAATAAAAATGGAGAATTTAAATACCATATTTATCACTCAGAAAAACATAGAACTTGTGAATGAGGCAATTTTTCTTAAAAGTATTCCTTTTTAAAATGTTGTTCTAGTTGAAAAAGGCAGACAAGTTTTTGAACATAAAAGCCCTTTTTCATGTCTAAAACAGAAGCAGCAAATGTTATTAGTGCAACATGACAAATACATGAAGGATGTGAAAATATACCTTTCATTTACTATTAATCAATCTTAGCTAAATACTTCATCTTAAGCAAAGTATTCTAATTTAAAGTTGATAGGTGATTCAAGTGTCTAATGGCACTTTCTCATATGTGGTAAAAACTTTACAACTGCATCAACGATTTAGCAGATTTAGACTCCTACAGAGAGAAGGAAGTGCACAGTCTGTTTCTAATATCTATTATTTAATATAAAGTGTACAATGAAGTATAAGTCCCGTTTTATGAGATGTTATCTGAAATGTGTGATTCCAGCATAAGCAAAAGTGAATCAAATTTATTTAGAAGTGGCAGCACTATTGGGTGGGTCTCCTAAAGTTCTTGTGGGTTTGACTTCATATTTTCCTTTTTATCCACCTCCTGAGCTTCTGCCAAGCCTACCATGCTTCATTTCAAACTTGCTCTTTGTACCTACTAATTAAGGACTTTCAATGTGTGTATGTATTATACAATCAAATATGATCTCACAGGCAGCTTTAAAGAAGTAAATGGTTGAAAATAGTAGCCAATTTATTTTTTTTTCCTCTTTTGAGACATACAAGCTGTCATACATGAAATGTAAAATATTTCTGCAGTAATACTGGTATCAGAACATGAGAATAAGCTGATTGTAACAATAGATCAACTACTTCATTCCTCACTGTTAGTATCTGCAACCTTTTTGTTCATGCTGAGTAACCTCTAAGTGCAGCCTCAGCTCCTCTGCTCTGGCTTTGAATCTGAGAACTCTGCTGCCCATTGGCTCTTTAGATAAAATATACAAGCATAACTAGGTGACAAAAAAGTAGGCATGTTGTAAATCATTAATGTCATTGCAGGTATTATACAGCATCTTGAAACCATGCCATGTAGTTTGAGAAATTATTAGAATCCATAAAAGAAACAGAATCAGACCAAAATGGTCCTGTTAACTAGGAAAATGAGTGCTTCAGCAGGTGAAGGTGATGACAGTGTATTAAGGTGCTATTAACAGTTCTTTTTGATCCTGTAATTCTCACTAGCGTGGTGCTTTGCAACACTTGACAGGTAGACAACCTAGTGTACTAAATTTTTCAGAAAAGGAAAATAAAGGAAGGAGATTTCAATAGTTTGAATCTTTTCACATTGAGATCATTCCAAGGTTCAATCTGGTATCAGACTTACCAAGTGTCAGTAAAAAGCATAATGTTGTATTCTTGACTGTCATCAGGCATTAAAGGTCAATTGGCTTTTGTTGCAAAAGCAGAGCAGAGTTAATATGAACAGTATTTTTCTTACCTGTATTGTCACCTGAGATTTCTTAAAGGAATGTAACTAAAGAAAGACAACATGATGAAATTCAGCTATTGTATCCAATTTGGACTTTTGTTGTTGTTTTTCTGTGGTCTTGGACAATAGTAAAATAGTCAATTTCATCTTGCTTTAAATTAAGTTTATACTTCATCTAACCTTTGTTTTTGAATTGTAGTTCAATATTTGCTTTACTGCTCCTGCAGAGGAATATTAATTAATGTAAAAATCTATTCCTAATGGGATTCTTTTAAGTTGTTTATTGTTGGATTTTTTTGGGAACCATTCCAGTTGAACTTTATAAAAATTGCCTTTTGCAAAGTTGGCGTTATATGTAACTTTTCATCTGTGTTCTTTCATTTCAGTAATCTTAAAGCAATCCCATTTTCAGTGATCACATATCCTCTAACAATATGAAATGATACTTGGCTTTGATTTGTGTCCAGCATACTCCTGTGAAAGTTGGTTCTTAGCAGCCTAAACTGTTAGGCATTGCAGCGTTTAATTTAGTGGTTTCTCTTCTGTTTATAAATTTTTTTCAACATACGTGGAATAGTTTGCCTTGTTAATCAATTAATTTTATGTGGATAAAATGATCCCTAGGTAAATGACCGATGCATCAATTAACTCAAAGGTTTGCACAGTAGAAGTTTTCACTTGTGGAGTGCTTTCCAACCTGCCTAAATGAAGGTTCAGTACCACAATAAACATGTACATAATCTCAAGAACTCTTTATTTTACCATCTTCCTCCCCTGTAAATAAACAAAGAAACTCCAGAGCCAGAGAAATCAAATTATGCCAATGTTTTATTTCAGTCATTGAGTGTAAGTATTCTGGGTTTCCTCTGAGGCTTTTAACTTTCCCAAAGACTATGTTTTGCTGTTCAACACTGCAGGGGTACCATGAGCAACCTTGTTTTATGTCTTTCCCATTTTTGAATTGCAGTCTAATGAAGGTAGCCATATGTAATACACATGCTTTTAATGAAGAATTTAGCTGAGCTTTACAGTGAAGTATTTGCTGTATATGGGTTTTGAGAGTTTTTTCCCTATTTTTGAGTATGTATTCTTTGTTGATTCATTATTCCCAAACTCTGCTACATCTTCTTTTTTCCATTCTGAGCAGATGGCTGATATCTTGAGGGATCCTAGTAAAGATGTAATGAATTATGCTTGCATGCAAACACTTCCAATACCTTAGTTCTATTACAAAGGCTTCCAAATAATTTTTCTTTCATTTTATTTGGAAGTATCCGCAGTTCCTTTGTTTCTATTTGATAATAAGTGGACATATAGCACAAACAAGCTGACTGTCTGTGTAAGCATGGAGACACAATTTGCACCAGCTGCCATCCTGAAATTCTTCAAACAACCCTCACTAGAGTGAGAGCTTTCCTTGAGCCAAGGGGACTCTGTTCCTGTTGATTTCAGTGGAAGAGTTGACTGTTCTTGTCCAATACAGCACTTAGTAGGAATGGAAAGACTGTGCTGTAGTTTCTGCAAATGTAGTTTCTGAATAAAAAAGGTCTGTGGGCAGATATGTGGACAGATGCCTTTCTCATCAGAATACATGGTCTGAACAGCTACTCCCCAGCGTTCGCTTTTGTTATCAGTCTTTATGTTCCTCCCTCAGATCAGCTCAATTTGCAACCTTAATTCCTCTCTTCTGGAGAGGTTTATCTTTTTTTTTTTTTTTTTTGGAGGTTAAATGGCAGACTCCAGCATGAAGGCTGCTGGAACCCTCTTAGAGCTCTCATACCAAAACTAAAATCTGGTTACAAGTTGGGGTTGTGAGGAGACACTGATTCTGCTTTCTGACAGAGAGGATATCAATTTCTTGGTATTGTTTTAAAGATTTTTCCAGTCTCAACTGAAGAACAATATAAATCCTTTCTGTGGGTTTCACGCATTAAATTTTATGAAGATCTTCTTCCTCTGAGCAATAAACCCTTTTTCAGCACACAAACAAAACAAAACAAAAGTGGCTAGACAACACACTGGAAGTGTGATTTTCAGTTTGAACACTCTTGAAATCTTTATGAAAAAAATAAACACTTAAAAACTTAAACAGTTCTTAAAAACTGTCCAGTATTTATAAACTGGAATGGCTAAAGCAGGCTACAATAGGATTTGTGTTGGATACATATTAAAATCAGTATAGTCATTTAAATATGTGCAACTGTGTTTGATCACTTGTGGCAACAACTTAAGGTTTGAGTTTATACACTTGCATGCTCTTGGGTACCCAGATATAGTCCTTGAGTAATCCCAGTGAGTACTATTTAACTTAAAAATAGCATTGAGCCCTATCATTTCTCTGCTGGCAGTTTACCCTACGAGTTCCTTTAACTTCTTTTCCTAATTAAAGTTTGTGAGGAATTAACCGGTTGTTGTTTAGGATGGCTGTGAGTAATATTTATATGTGTACCAGCATAGAATACACGATCTGATGGTGGAGGATACAGAGAAAGCAGAGCTACTGAATGGCTTCTTTGCTTCAGTTTTTACTGCTAAGAATGGCCCTCAGGAACCCCAGTCCCTGGAGGTAAGAGAGAAAGTCTAGAGGAAGGTCGATGAGGATTGGTTGAGAGATTGTTTAGGCAAAGTGGATGCCCATAAATCCTTGGGCCCTAATGGGATGCGCCCACAAGTGCTGAGGGAGCTGGTAGATGTTACCACTAAGCCACTCTGTATCTCTGAAATGTCATGGAGAATAGGGGAGGTGCCTGAGGACTGGAGGAAAGCCAATGTCACTCCAGTCTTCAATAAAGGCAAGAAGGAGGGCCCAGGAAATTATAGACCAGTCAGTTTCACCTCCATCTCTGGAAAGCTGGTGGAACAGTTTATTCTCTAAGCATATGGAGGAAGAGAATGTTATCAGAAGGAGTCAGCATGGATTCATCAAAGGGAAATCAAGCTCGATCAATCTGGTGATGGTGTGACTAGCTGAGCAGGTGCGGGGAGAGCAGTGGATGTTGTCTACCTCAACTTCAGCAAGGCTTTTGAAGCTGTCTCCCATAACATACTCACAGGAGAGCTTAGGTGTTTGAATTTGCTCTAATGATGGATTTGCTGTAAATTTCACATTTTGAGCTGGGCATGTTTGTGTTTATATATTAAAATTTGCACATCCTAACAAGAAAGGTATAATTAAAATTAAGTGGATACAAAATTTATTTAATGCAACCTTGTCAACTGGGGTTTCATGAATGGGTTTGCAAGAAAATTTTATGCTTTTTCCGATGATCTGAATTATTTTTATGGTAATGATTATTCCAGTTCACTTTGTAATGACTTGATGACATGTGTTTCTGGGTTCTCATCCTGTAGAATATGATGATTCTGCCTTAGATAAAAATTTTCAAATATTTATTTTGTAACACTATGCTATGGCATTGAGGGAGAAAAGGAGAAATTGTTTGGCCTGTAAAATAAATTTTCTACAAATATAATAGGTTTAGCTGAACTGTTTGACTGCCTTGCCAAAAATGTGTTATCATCAATGATCACTCACTCGGATAAGACTTCACTCAGTCTTGCTTTTATTCATATCATGTATATGTTGCTATACATAGGTTTCATTTTGCAGCTAGAGAACAAAAGATATTTAATAGCACCTTGTTTTAAAAGAAGATATAGCTTATTTATTTAAATTAGGTCCAGGAGAAACAGCATGCCAATAATGTTAGTGCACCTTTGCACTTAGAGGTCATTTCAAAGGAGGTGAAGTTACTTTCTGAAATTAGAGATTATTTAAGGATATGTAAACAGCATGACTGAAGACATATGATCTTCACTAGTGAGCAGAATGAAAATGAAACCACTCCATCAAGCTTCCAATATTTTTTTTGCAGTCTTTCACTAGTATTAACATTGCAGTGTTTTCTTATTATCACCATAGATGCCTCTGTTGTTACCCACAGGCTGCAACATTCTTCTGTAGCTATTTTACACTCATATTATGATGAAGTGCAATCCTAATGGTCCTTTTTAAGCTCCTTTCCTTAGATACCATTTTCAGAAAGTGATTGTTTAGTACTTCATAGATATCTGTATTTTCTTAAAATGGACTGTATAAACCAGTAAGTTTCTCCATCCCAAGAGTTCTGGGGATCTATTTTAGTGTGCTTTGTTTGGCTGTACAAATCTGCCGCCTCTTAATGTAGTGCTGGAAAATTATTATTAGGTTACCTTTAATTTTGGTTGATGTATTTCTGCCAGCCAGAAGCAACAGTCACTGTTACAGTTTTGTTTCCCAAACTTATTTCTGCTGTTTTTACTTCTTCTCTCAAAGGCAGCACATTGCCAGAAGGGTTAAATACTTTACATTGCAGTGTTACGTATGAGCAAGGGTGTTTTCATCGTTTATTTTAGACTCAGACATGAATTTCATCCAGGCTTTCTGCACTTGATACAAACTTTTTTCTGCAATTCTAGAGGGTCAATTCAGGCTGCATATTAAAATTAGTGCTAGTGATAGGATGAGTGTGCTATAAAATTCTGCTTGCAAAGCTGCTTGGTTTTTTCCAAGGCAAGCATGAAACATGAATGATATATTCTCAGGTCATCATCACAGAAAAATATTTTTTATTGAATCCTCTTGTTCCTTTGGATCATACAACAGTAAAAACTGTACTGTATCTTTCTTTTATTTTCTTATTCAAAAAGGGTGGAACATTTCTGTGTGCTTTGCCATTCAAACATTCCTGGTGGTTCTATTT
The DNA here is from genome assembly GCF_000691845.1 of Merops nubicus. Taxonomy (NCBI): domain Eukaryota; kingdom Metazoa; phylum Chordata; class Aves; order Coraciiformes; family Meropidae; genus Merops; species Merops nubicus. Next base: position 77,858 of record NW_008587388.1, on the reverse strand, counting down.
CCAACTCACAGTTTTTAGATTAGTAACAGATGTGCTAATTCTTTTGACTGAAACAGAGGGCAATTTTTTCTGCTGTATTTTGAATAATTTTTAAAAAACTATTACTGATTATTGAAACCTGAGTGGTAGTTTTTGTTACCAACCTTCACCATAAACAGTACCTTACAGAACTGAAATCTGGGTGAAGTCAGTGGGGTTGTTGTAAGTATGATGAGGGGCAGCAGAACATATTTGGACTAACTAAAATGCAGCTTGTGGAGCTAGACCCAAACAAGGTGTAGCATCCCAGTAGTACATCCCAACCTGTTTAAGTATTCTTTGTTAATATAGTATCCCCACTTACGCCAAAGTTGCAAAGCAGGTAGCCCAGAAAATAATTGGCATATATGTATATGTTTTCGTTTAATGCTGGTCCATTGGCATAATACGTACAGAAAACTCTTGTGCAGCAGAACTCCCAGAAAACTGTATAGCTCCTTTGTTAATATAGTATCCCCACTTACGCCAAAGTTGCAAAGCAGGTAGCCCAGAAAATAATTGGCGTATATGTTTTTGTTTAATGCTGGTCCATTGGCACAATACATACAGAAAACTCTTGTGGAGCAGAACTCCCAGAAAACAGTATAGCTCTTGTGCAAAATATATGTGGGGATATTGATCGCTCTGAAGCAGGAAGGAAGGCTTGTGAGTAAGACAGAAGACTCTAGTGGCAAAATAAACAAAGAATCAAAATCCAATTTAATAAATATAATTTTGAGGTTTAAGTTGCGACCATGAGGTTGTATTAAACGTGGAGCTATTTTGTGTTTGAATGTGAGATTCCTCCCTTTTTCTGCTCCTGAACTATCTTCATTCCTGTAGTTTAAGTGCAAGTCCCATCCTTACCCCTTGCTTGTTTATTGACATATATGCACATAGCACATATGCTGTTGTAATCCTTCATTCTTCTTAAGCCTTTGAATATTTTTTTAATGATAACACAGATGCCTGATTTCTTACTTGGATTTGTAGATAATTAGCAATGAGAACTGATAAATAATACATATTGTAATACCTTTCCATAGCAATTTTTAAAAGGTTTGAAGGCCAAATAGGTCTTGACCTTCTGGAGCACAAAAGGAAACAAATACTATGACAAAAATGAAAAATACAGGAACCAGCCATTTTTTGTAGGTGGAATACCTGCTTCACTTAAAACAGCATGACAATCACTCACTAATACATAATTAAAAGAAGCCTGAATATTTTTTTTTTTTCCAAGAATGCTGAAAATATTCAACATTTGTTTAGGCGCCAATATGAAACAGGGAATACTGAAGGAAATTGCAGTTTACTGCTGTGAAAATACCTCTGGCTGACACTCAAGAATATTTCAGATATTTTAAATTTTCAAAGTTTGGATTTCCTTAGGAACATTTTAAGTTGTCTTGAGAAATTATAAAGCTCAAACATTCAGACTTTAGAGATAGTAAATTAAATTAATTTGTCAGATAAGAGAAATCTGCTGTCAAAAATGCTTTCCTGTTAGTGGAAGACTGAACTTAGTTTTTTGGGTGCTTTAAGACCCGTGGAATAACTTGCTGTTTTTGTCTAAATAGGAGTTAAACACAAAATGTTTGTCTTTTAATGACTCTGAAATAGTTTTGCTGATTTCTTTTTGCTTTTGTTTTGTTTTGTTTTTTTCTTGGGGCAGGAGCAAAGATTGGTTTGGTTTGGTTTGGTTTTTTCTTGGGGCAGGAGCAAAGGTGTCACTTGGATACCAGGAGGCTTTTGAAGTTTTTAAGCGGGACCACGCTGACAAGATAACCATTGAGGACAACAAACAGCTTCTGAAACAGAGGTGAGTGCCACAGCAAGACACAGGTGAAGACAAACATCTGAGAGTTCATTAGGATTCTGCGTAGGAATGTGTGATGTTAGACCAGACATCCCAGGCTTGCATTGAGAACTTGGTACAGAAACTTTGCCTTTTCTTACTGGGGATGTTTCATATTCAGAAGGCACTGGGTGGTGACAGAATAAAAGTCTGGATAGAATAATAAAGTAGCATGAGGAATTTTAGTGCATATTTCCTTTGGTTTTATTCATCTTATCTTTACAGCCATGTTAAAGCAATGTGATCTTGAATTATCTAGAGGAAGTAAGACCCATGTGACTGAATGAATTACTGCAATTTCCATTGTCAAAAATGCTTTACTGGCTTCAGCACTGAGTTGGACAGTAAGCTAGGAGATGTTTAACATATGCTTTTGTCTGTTGTTTCTAACTTGTTTGCCATGTGATTTTAGATCCCTTCTACCAGTTTTGCACTCAAAACCAGAAACAATAGTTTCCTCCTCCATAGCTATTACTAATGCTGGCAAAACACTTCAAAATTGTCTAGAGGATATGGTGAGAACGGCAACACACAGAACACATGAATTTTCATAAAGCAGATTTTAAACATCTCAGAAATTGAACCACTAATACTTGTCTATGTTAATTGGATAACAGTACCATTTCAGTGTCAGCATTTCAAGTGCTAACCTTCCTTGTACTGCAAGAGAAATGCAAGGTTTTGAGATTGGAGATGCCAAAAGCAATCTACTTTTGTAATTAATGTTTCCCCTAAAAGTCTGGGGATTTTATTTTTCCTTCTTCCTTTTTTGTCCTGGGGTTTTCTCCTTCTTCAGGTTTCTCCTACTTTCTTCTGTTTTATTAATAACACAGTTTTCCCACCTAATAGGTGCAAAAGACATTGTTTGCAGGGTCACTGAGTCTTATTTACTTCAGTGAAACTGAAGCAGGAAATTATCTCCACACCTCTGTGACTTATTCAGTCTTACTATTTATCGCTTTTCTGAACTGAGTAACTTCCTACCTAGGTCTGTAACTTGGCCACAGGGACACAAATTGTCAAGGTATTACATATATGTAAGAATCTATCCATTTAAATTGGATGTTTATTAATGTCTTTCTTCTGATCAGTATATCAGATGGTGGCACATCATTGCATAAGTGATTGCCCTGCAAACATTTTTGGCATTGCTGCCTCTTGAGCAGAACACTTCATGGTCACAGCATGATAACAGAATCAATACAGTTCTGAGTCATGCTCTGCATTTCCTCTAGTTAATCACAATTCTTCCATGTTTTCTCTGTTTGTTACTACGATGAAGCAAACCAGTATTTCCTTCTGGTTGCAGAACATGTAATAGAGATGGGCAGAACCCACAAAGTCTGATGCCAGATTTGCTTTCCCTAAAGGACAAAGAGAGTCAGACTTGGGTAACCCCTCTCTAATATGCATCAGCTGATTGCTGCAATCAGTGCTAATGTGAATGCTGATACCCTGGAGCAAGACAGTTTTTCCCCTGCCCTTTGCAGTCGTTTTTAGCAAAGATGGCTATAGCTCCAAGTTTACTGAGTTCATTAGAATGGGTTTATATCAAGTCCAGTCTGTAATTTGGAATGTAGCCTCTGAACTACCAGTTACACAAAAGTTTTGTTATCCAGCCAGTGTTCAAATTGCACAGGAAGAAGTGTGTGGATACCACATGTTTAAAGGTTACCATAGCTTCCCTTTATATGTGAGCCTCTCATGTTAATAATTTTGTTTATAGTTGCATAACCACTTCTGTCATACCACAAACAGTATTTGGTTCACAAATTACTTATTTTTAGCTGTTTTATTTTTTCCTTTGGGTATTTTGGGTAGATTTTCTTGGCTTGCTAATTATCATAGAATCATAGAATAGTTTGGATTGGAAGGGACCTTCAAAGGTCATCTAGTCCACACCCTCTGCAATGAGCAGGGGCATCTTTAACTAGGTCAGGTTGTTCAGAGCCCCATCCAACCTGACCTGGAATGTTTTGGGGGTGGGACATCTACCACCTCTCTGGGCAACCTTTTCCAGTGGCTCACCACCTTCATTGTAAAAAATTTCCTTTTATCTAGTCTAAATTTACTGTCCTCTAGTTAAAACTGTTATTGCCACAGGCCCTGCTAAAAAGTGTGTCCCCATCTTTCTTATAAGCCCCCTTCAAGTACTGAAAAGCTGCATTAAGATTTCCCTGGAGCTTTCTCTTCTCCAGGCTGAACAACTCACCCAACCTTTCTTCACTGGAGAGGTCTTCCAGCCCTCTGACCTTTTTTGTGTTCCTCCTCTAGACCACCTCCAACAGGTCCATGTTTTTTCTCTGCTGTGGGCTCCAGAGCTGGATGCAGCAATCCAGGTGAGATCTTGCTAGAGCACAGCAGAAGGACAGAATGACCTGCCTCAATCTGCTGGCCACACTTCTTTTGATGCAGCCCAGGATACAGTTGGCCTTCTGGGCTGCAAGCACACATTGCCAGTTCATGTCCAGCTTTTCATCCACCAGTATCCCCAAGTCTTTCTCTTCTGGGCTGTTCTCAATCCCTTTATCCCCCAGCCTCTGTTGATCCTGGGGGATTGACTCAGCCCAGGTGCAGGACCCTGCACTCATGCCAATTTCTTATTCTATCCAGACTTATCCTGTCACCACCCAGTGCTTTCTGAATATGAAACATCCCCAGTAAGAAAAGGCAAAGTTTTTGTACCAAGTTCTCAATGCAAGCCTGGGATGTCTGGTCTAACATCATACATTCCTAGGCAGTATCCTAATGAACTCTCAGATGTTTGTCTTCACCTGTGTCTTGCTGAGGTGAGTGTCATGGCGAGACTGAAAGTGGGGAAGCTTATATAGTTAAGCATAATTTATCTCTGAAGTTCATTTACTGACTTACTGTTCAAATGAAAGACAATAGATTCAAGATATCCTGATTGGATAGTTGCCTATGGGAAGTTGCCTCGTGAGACAGAAAAAGTGATCTTCCACAGCTTATACAAATACAAAGCAATTCTTTTCCATTTTTCTGCCGTATGTTAATAACTGCTGCTTAAAAAAAAAAAAATCTGTGTTTATGCCCAGGCAGAATCAGATTTCTGCAATTTGGACTTCCTATATTTGACTTCCAGAGAACTTAATCATATCCTGTTTCTCAATCCAGCCATGTTCTCTTAGTATTGTAGCTCTGAGGAGGAGAAAAACTCATCTCATTTTCTGGTGAAATACACTACCAAGAAATCTTCCCAGCTGGACCACTCCAGTGTAATATTGCATACTGCACAAAGCTTTTAAGTCCCATCCTAGTCACTATTTCCAGTAGTAAAATTCTACTTAGCTCACAGATGTGATGTAAATCTAGTTTCCATTTTGTTCTCCATTAATTTTTTCCACTTTCTTCTTTCCTTGTGTTCTGTGTTTAAGCTGGTTAGCAGCTAACTTGTTTTTTCAGAATGTATGGATGAGTTTCACGGAAAGGATGAGTTTCACTTAGATCACTTGTTGTAATGTCTAATAATAAAAAAATCAGTGACTGTTCTTTTAATTCACTAAATGTCTCCATACTTTTATTAGACAGCCTCTGGGTTTGTCTTGGTTTACATCATGAATTAGAGATTTGTTTTGAAAAATCTTTTTTGTTTAATTACTGGCATTTGCATTCTTTGAGTGAGATGTTGGGGGAAATGTTTGTTCCACTAAAATTAGTGGCTATATACACTTTGAGGCTTCATCATAGAATGTATATCTTGTAGGTAATAGAAGACATGATTTGGCAACTTCAGCCTTTTTGTGGAGGATACAGATTAATTCTTTCCAGCTAACAATGTAATTTTTCACTCATCACTATTCATAGCAATATCACCACTATGCTAGATAATATCACCTTTATATCACAGGGCTGTCAGAAATAGCCTTTTCTCTTTCAATATTAGATTCAAATCTTATGTCTTTATCTGATTTATTTTGTTTGATTATAAGTCATAGTCGCAGATGGAATTTGTTGGACTCTCATAAATGAATGCCAAATTTCAGTTTGTTATTGTACCAGTTTATAAACTGTGGTGTTTGAGAAACCAGTGCATGGCCCATACAACTATTAGCAGTAACCTTGGAATAAGAGCTGAATAGATAGCTGGCTTGAATTTGTCCAGCTAAATTTCTCTGTGAACACAAATCAGAGTCAATAGTCAACAGGAGATTTCCCTAAGGAATTACAAAGTAATCAATGGACTTAGTATACCTAAAGGATTCTATGATTCTATGATTTGGCTCATGGGAGCTGAGGGAAGGAGAGAAGTACTTTGGGGTGTTTCCCTTTGCACTTTGCACAATCTTGAGTTTTGCTTGATTGCTTTACCCATGGAAAAAGCTTACACAGAAGTCTCACAGATGCTTCTAAGACTCCTGCCTTCATGTAAAAAACATTAAGTGCTGAGGAGCCCTCCAGCTTCAGCTATTTAGCCATGTTGAAATCAGCCTTGAAAGCGAGTATTTGTGAGCAGACATGAATGTAAACACCTGAAATTCTAACTGGTTCCAGTTTTACAGGAAAATAGACTAATTGAGAAGGGTCAATTTATCAAACCCCGCCTCCCTGGGGGAAGGTCTTATTTCTCTACTCTGTTTTGCCATTATTTGAGTTAAACAGAAATACAATATGTGGATTTCCTCAGTTACTTTGACTAGACCAAGAGACCTCCAGATCAGCTGAAGGCTTGCTTAACAATTAAGTTTTACAGTTCTGCCTCCACATTCAGCAAGGTTCAACTTGTACACGTCCACACAGTGATGCAGAATTTCATGTCAAGCCTAATGCCCTACAACAAATGTCACAATGCAGCAAATCATCCTTCTACATTACTATTTAGACAATTACAATAGATATTTCCTTGAACAAGCCTCAGTTCTTTCAGAGATTCTTCAGACTTTTCCATTGTACACTGAATTAATTGTAATTATTTTTACAGCAGAATATACCTGGCATTTGATATCCTGATATGCTATTTGTCCTAAAAAGTTTAGACAAGAAAATAACTGACAGCAACTGCTCTAAAAGATCAGAAAAATGACAGAAAAAAAGCACAAAAGAAGAAGGCATCAAGTTCTAGACAACTTTAGGGAATGTGGAGATTATAAGTGACTTTGTAAGGCTCTTTAAGCAGCTGATTTTTAAGGATATTACTTACATATTTCCTTAAGGACCAAAACATACAGTGAGCAATTGTAAAAAAGAAATTTCTGATAGTTAGAATATTTCACATACCATATGAAGATTTGATTATTTGAATGTAATAAGGAAGTGGTCTGTGAATTATTTTAGAAACATAACTGATGGGAATTTCACATTCTAAAAAAAGATGATTTCCAGTTTTGATTTGAGGTTAAGCTATTTACATACTACAAAAAGGGATTTTCTTTTAGCCTTTTTTTAAAGGCTTTGGCCTTTATTCATTGATTTGTACCCATCCTCTTCAGCCTGCTTCTTACTTGCTGTTTGCATATCTTTGTTTGGCTAGATCTGTATTTGAGCAGTAATTGAATATCATCCAGAAGTCTGCGTTCACATAAGGACTATCTGTAGACAAACAGAACAATTTAGTTTTGCCACACTGTCTAAGCTTTCTGTTGAGAAGTTTCTTAGTGACTGGTACGTACATTTTCACACAGCACAGTGATCATCAGTGATATGGAAATTACAGGCTGAAAATTGAAAATTCCTGATGAGCAGAAGTTCTAAAACTTTCAAATATTTTGTCTTAACTTTTCTTGGATTTATTTTTTTTTTGTTTTATACAGCTGCATATTAAAACATTGCAAGTAAACTAGCATATTAAAATTTAAGATAATCCAACTGTTAAGTTTTAAAAATTATTTCAATTCTGAAAAATCAAATAAATTTTTGTCCAGTAAACCTATTGTTTGCATGGTTTATTTAGACGACACAATCTTTTCTGATGGAAAATTGTTTTCAACTAGTTACACTTAGAAATCAAAAGCAGTCCTGAGTTATTCTGTATTTTATTGTAAACAGCTAGTTTAACTAGTTATTTTTTAGAATAATTCTGTGTCATTATGCTTGCATTGACAGGTTTCTAGAAGCAAAATGCCTTGGAGAAAAATTGAATGGAGTGAGAAACAAAATAAGTGAGTACTACTTTCATTGGTGTTTCTGAATTATATTTTGGGACAAAAGAATCAAAACCCATCATTTCAGATTGTGATATCTATGGATTAATGATTGTATTTATGTATAAATTTCAATAGTTTCTGATAAAAGGAGGTTTCATTGTTGAAATACCCCTGTCCACCTCCTTTGTACAGATTAATTAAAGCAAATCTGAGGAGTGCCTCAAAAAAATGGAGCTTCCAGTTTTGGATTGTTCAAAGCCAAAAATTGCCTACAGATACTTTTAACCCAAGCTACATCTTGTCTGATCTTCTTAGCAGCTTTTGGTATTTTCCTATCTGACTTCTGAGTTCTGTTGATTCCAAGCCTGTAGCTTCTTTCCTAAAAACTGGCTATTGCAGAATGGTGCCACAGAGTGGTAGAGGTTGGAAGAGACCTCTGGATATCATCTATTTCAACCACCCTGCTAAAGCAGGTTCACCTAGAACAGGTTGCACAAGATGCGTCTGAGTGGGTTTTGAATATCTCCAGAGGAGACTCCACAGCCTCTCTGGGCAGCCTGTTCCAGTGCTCTGTCACCCTCAAAGTAAGAGCTTATCAAGGCTCTCTGTCAGATGTCAAACTCAGTTTTGTTCTTATCCCTGAAGTCCTTGGAGATCAGGTCCATGTCCTCCTGAATGCACATATTCAGGTGAACCAAGTCCTTCAAGCTTCCAGACAGAGGCTGTGGGGGACTAGATTTAAAGGTAAACCAGCCTCCAAGGTCCACTGGTATAGACCTTGCTCTTAGTTTCTATCTCCTTCCTCTTTGTATGGCACCAGCACAGACATGGACAAAGAAGTAATTATCATCACTTCTTGACTTAAAACAGCAGTCAGGTTCTGGGAAGGGGCAAAAATCTCATGACATGACTGACAAGTGCTCTTTACTTTCACCATAGGCGTGATTATATTCTCTGCGGTCATGAGTAGTAGCTACTGCCAGATTCCCCTCCCAATCACCTTTGGGTATACCACAAGTCCCTCAGACATATTATGCTGTATATTTAAAGTTCTGTGAGCTATGTGGGAAGCCTCAGCTGTGTTGGCACTGTGTTTTCAGACCACAGCACAAAGGGTGTTTGGAAGGCATCCAGAACCAGAGACATCAGGTGTTGAGTCCTGCTGCAGCAGTGCTCTGAACACTGTGTTATTTCTATAAGACATGACACTTGAATCAACCTGCCTTCTCTTAGTAGGCTCATTTGTCTGCTTCAGACTGGCCAGAACATAAATGTCAGTGAAGAACTTGTGTATGCATAACCACAGATTGGCCCATGCCTACTGTGGAAGACAATGCCAAGCAACTGGAAGCATTTTGGGCGTTTGGGCAGCAGTGTACACAGGTGTGAACATGAGCCGTCATGTCAGGATGCAACCTCTTTGTCCTTGATGCTCTCTTGACGTCCACATTGTCCTGATTTACTTCTGTCTCCTAGATTTACTCGTCTGTGATAAGCCCAAGAGATTTCTTGGCCAAAGTCAGGACTGAGTGTCGAACTTCTTTCTCTTGCTGAAGTCAAAACCCATTTTTGTAGCAGGAATTGTGAACACCAGCTAGATAAGCAGCCACACACAAGCACATCCTTCTCAGTGCCTGGGGCTGTGACTGTGCTGCTCAAAAGCAGGAGCCTAACAGCCACCTTACGTACACTTTATAGCTGTTGCAAATGTCTTTAGGAGAGAGCAAATGTTTGGAGGGTATAGGAGACTGTCTAAGAAGTGGTGAGGCACATACCAGTCATGACGGTGCCACTTGTGTCATGTTGGGACAAAACTTGTGTGGTCTGTAAGTCCCTTGAGATTTACAGGAGTCTACTGTGGCAGCTCTCAGAAATAATGTAAGAAAGCAATGTAGATGTAGCCTTTCAGGACTCTGTTTTCATGGATCCCAGCAAAATCTAAAAGACATCTCTGGTTTGGACTGAATAGCTTTGGGGTTTTTCCCAGTAAGTTAAGCAAAACTTTTGATAGCAACAGTGCAGCAGAGTATGGATTTTGCTGCAATTAAAAGCAGCTGCTTCAAAAATTGGTTTGGGTTAAGTTGCTTCAGTGTTAGAAGTGAAACACTGAAGTATATTTGAGGAACATGAGCAATAAAAAAACCTGAGTGCTTATTCATATGTATGTGTAACCTAAAAGACTAAACAGGTCCCTTGAACAAAACAAGTGGCTGTGTAACAAACCAGTAGTTTTGTGCTGAACTTCACAATGCTTATGTGCCTCCTATAGGAAATGGTAATAGCTTGTAGTGCACATGAATATTTAAAAGCTCCTTTAAGAATCAAACTAGAAATGTCTCCATAGTTCTAAGAAAAACTTGCACAGAATTACACATTTTGGTTTTGGTATATAATGTGCAGTAAATTGTTTTGAAACTGAAAATTAATTTCGTTACTCCGTTTTTCTTGCTTTGATAGTAAAATGGAAAAATAGCCTTTTCATTTGGTTCATCCTGTAAATCTACTGTATAAGCAAGAGATTCCTTCCATGTTGTAAGCTTTTATTGCTATCCATATAATGATCTATGCAGATTATGAAGATGTACACTATTTTGTGGATGGTTTTTAAACAATGTTTGAGGCCTGAGTGATCACATTGTACAGTCCTTCCTTCAATCCTTTGTGTAAATTTTTGCAGCATGTGAAAATTAGCGCTCTGCTTAATATCAATAATATATTTTATTCACATATCCTTTTTTCCTGTCAAGCCTTCTTTTGATGGTAGTTTTTAATAAATCTACCTATTAGCACCTCTCTTAACAATTACTAAATCTTTGGATCCAGTATGACACTTGCTGACTTATTCAGCTTAGTCAATGCAATTACACTAGTTTATATAGTTTAGCAGCCTGAAACAATTTTTTGGTTAAGTCTGTCTCATCATAGCATACATACTCAGGAGACCATTAAAGATGCTAAGTAAGGTTACTAACCTGCCAAATTTTTACTGAAAACGTGGTAGGAGAAATAAGAGTCATCTGTGGCCTGCAACTAGATCTTTAATTTACTTTTACTGTTGTTTCAGTTTCCTTAAGCATTCCTGGCTGCCTTGTTGTGCACAATCAAGAACAGATCCCATCAATATCAGTTTCTGTTATTTTGAAGCTACACTTAATAGTATAAAACTATGCACCACAGAGGCCATAGAGCACATTTCATGCACTCTGATTATATTTTGAGATAGAGACAGCAGTTGGCTGTAACTTCTACTTTATAAATACCCTTTCATTATAATTCTGGAGATTTTAGTGTTTTGCAGTGGAAAGCACACAAACTATTCCAACCACTTCTCAATTACACTGGCCTTTCAAAAACATCAGGAAGTTAGGGCTGGAAAAAGAAATTTGCAGTAAGTTTATCGTGGTAAGCTTTTGCTGATGTTATTGCTTGCATGAAAAGATTAAGGAAAACTGTCTAGATCTAAGCTGGAGTTTAAGTGTAGAGTGACTGCAATATCAGAAATGAGATGTTGTGGCTAGCATGCCCTTTTGCAACTACACCATGTAGTCCTGGACTCCCTCTCCATTTATGTTTAATAGCACTGCAAAGAATGCAGATATTTTAAGATTATTTTTATGGAAAATAATATGTATATCTTAGATTCTTCATTGTGCTTACCTTTCAAAATTATCTCCCAGAAATAAGAAGATGAATTTTATTCTAGTTGATTTTTTTTTTTTCTGATACTTAAAAAAAAAAAAAAGGTAAGTGTTTCTAATCCATTTCTTTTTAGTGATCCTGTTTACTGCATCATCACACAAACCTCTGTATAGGCATAAATAAAGGAGCAGAGGGCTTTGGTGCAAGTATTGTGGGACACTTCTTTATGGAAGTCAATATACTTTATAAATACACCACCAAAAGGCATAGCAATGAAGTATGGATTTTGAGTATGTCGTCATGTCTGGACTGGCTTGAGTGAACTATTCTGAATTGTTTACATATGCCTGGAGAATGTACCAAAGGACTAGACTTTATAAGACAAATACAGAAAACCAACATAAGTAAAACTGGAAAGAAATAACTGACAGGTCAGGAAACTAGTGAGAACACTGTAAAAATCATAGGAGAAGTGGAAAGTGGGCCAGCACTGAGACACGAGTAAATTTTTGCCTTTCTAGTCAAGACTTAAGACTGGAGAAAAGACTCAAGTTGGAGAAAATTAATTTAATTTATTGCCAATTAAAACAGAGCTAGAGGGTGAGAAATAAAGACAAAACCTTTGAAGTCAGAACTTCTCTCTTTATCAGGGTTAGCAGGAGTTTTATTTCTAGGATGCTGTTATCAGTAATGTGGTTGTACAGCATTACCAAGAACATTCTGTGTGACAGGATTCTGACAGTAAGAATGCCATGTATGAACAAATTGCAAAGCATTAATACCAAAAAAAAAAGGAAAAAAAGGCTCAATGCTACCACATTGATCACACAGCAAGTCAGAGTTAGGGGGAATTAAATATTTTCAGTGTAAATTAAACTGATATATTGTTTCAGAACTTCGTGACTAAAACCATTGCCTATATACAAGAATGTACTACATGTTAGATGCATTTAATATTAGTAAAGAGTTCTACTTCATTATACAAATATCTGTCTGTTTTGGGGTATTTATACCTCTATAAGGTTTAGTTTTATCCAAAAGGGGAAAAAAAACCCAAACAAACCAACAACCCTAAATGGTGTTTAAAGCCCAAAGGGAAGCAGCTGTTGTTTTTAGTCTGTCCAGAAATCAGCGAACGTTATGACTGAAGCTGGGAGAGGGAAGGGCAAACTCATGTGGGAGTAATAACTGTGTGAGGAAGCAGACACTCTCGGAATGGAAAAGGGTAGGTGGGTGGATTATGTGCACATGATGTTGATGATGCAACAATACCCACAGGAATGCTGAGATGTCGTACTGCTCTGCCTCATTTCAAGCTTTGATTTTAGTGCACAAGATTATAGGCTACCAAGGCCAATTACAATCTTTAGTGAGGGCATGTCCCAGTATTGTAAAGTAAGTTTACTGAAGAGTCTTCATTTAACTGGCTTGCAAATTACTCAATTTTCCTATGTATCATAATTAATGGAGGGCTACACAGAAGTGGTGAGGACTGGAGGAGAGTGAGGACAAGACATCACAGTGCTCAAGGATAGTATTGATCCTGATTCACTGCCTTCTTATCTTGCACTGTTACTTCTGTGAATGCAAAGTAGATATTAAACCTTATCAGAACCTAAATAATGCAAAACCTGAATTTATAATCTTTTTTTTTCTATTTGCAAGACTTAATATATGTATACATAAAAATTATTTTGTTATGGTTATAACACATAGAGTTAACCAAGTAGACCTAATTTTAACCTCCAGAGTAAGAAAGTTTCATGTAAGGTTTTCCTTTACACATGCACAATTTTGTGAAGGGAACTAATAGCAACTTTTTGCATAGCTAAGAAATGAAATAAGATGAAGTGATGTTTTTCAGGAAGAGGGGATCTGAGAGCACTCTGTTGGCTACATTGTATATCTACACTGTTTTAGCTTCACATGCAGGCAATAAATTACTTTGAAAAAGGAGAATCAGTTAGTTAAGAACTAGAATCCCAAGGATGATACTAGGAATGTTATGCTTATTTTAGACTGAAAGAATTAAAGGAATACATGCATGAGCAAAAAGCATTTTTAAAGCTTTTGCTGAAGAAGTGCATGAACTTAGGAAGGATAGCATTTTTCTGCTGAAGAAAAATTCCATGCTTTACATAGAACTTAAATGAAACTAAAATGCTGTGCTGATTTGCTCTATGTAGAGAAAATTCATTAAGAATAACATGTCCCTTTCATAAAGCTCAATACTATTGGTAGTATTATGTATTGATTTTATACTAATATACATGTTCTGACTCAGAGACATTAGCTTACTGGATATTGTTTCAGCCATGAATGGAGTAAGGCTATAAGGGAGAAATTGCTGTGCTTTGAAATGCATTCCATTCTTCAGCGTAATATTCTGAGATATTTTTTTCTTTTGTGGAAATAAACATTGAGACTTCATAGCTGCTGATTAATATTAATTCACTGTTCTAGTTTAATTCCAGAAAGTATCAAGGACTTACGCAGACATATCTGATATATATGCTCAGTGAATTTTACTGGAAATGACCAGTGCAGAAATAAAAATGGCAAGATTTTATTTTAAAAAGGATTGAGAAACTCCAAGAAGAAAGGTTACATTCCACAGGCAAATCTGGTTCAAATGAGATGCAAACAACTCATAAATAAATGAATTCAGTATGCAGATTTAATGAACAGATAACTCAATAATATTCCACAGCATTCCATTCTTCAGGTAGCTTAGTTTGAATTGCTGTTCTCAGCAGAGACCTTTAAACTTCATGGAACTTGAAATCTTGAATTCCTCACTAAAAAAAAAACCTCTAGCTGAGGTCAGTTTGAGTTCTACTTGTGTAAGGATTGAAAAGAAAATTCTGAAAAGATTTCCATATTTGGCTTTTTTGTTATTTTAGTTAATAAAGGGCAACAAACATTAGATACAGCAGTAACTGTTTCAAACAAATAATATCACACATACTGTGAAATATTTTGCAATATAGTCCAACTTTGAGGTCTCCAAAGCTGCCTCCTTGAACTGCATTCACATTTCACCAATCTTTATACCACTGAACCTGCTCAGGCTTCTGATGTTGAGAGCAATCCATTGTTGTGCACTCAGCCAGTTACTTTATGACTGTCCTCTATTTAAAAGGTTGTTATCTTTAAATGTTTTCTCATTCCTGGTCTTCAGGAATGATAACGCAAGTATGATGTGGTCTTTCAAGTGCATTTTCTTATTTCACAGGCAAGTTTTTCACCCTGTGGAAGTGTTTTATACTGCCCTAAAACATTACACTGAGTTGTGTGTTGTAAGAGGCAACTTGCAAGAACAGCAAGAAAGTTTACTGTTAGCTTTTTATCTTATTCTTTGATCAGAGTCTGTTCTTAATGTGGAAAGCTCCCCAAGAACCAAGCATTAACATCTGCATCAATGCTTGGCATTAAAAAACTGAGGAGCCTGGATTTTCTTCAGAGACAGAAATCTGAGCAATGCAGTGAATCTAACACGCTTAGGATATGGGGAGTATGTGCAACGGGGCACTTGTGCAGCACGTGCAGTGCCCACCCCCTGCATTCTGTAGGTGTCAAGATGTATGGTGTGCACCCAGGTGACTTCTACAAAGCCTGCTCACTTTTGCTCAGCATGTGCAGTGATTTATGTGCCCAGGATTTCTGGCTGCCTGGCAGCTGCTAGCCTAGCTGGACTGCTCAGTACCTGAGAAATTCCAGATGAGCAGCCAAATCAGTGATGTAGAACAAGGTGAAACAGTAGTTTACCAGGAGAAGCAGGAGATCTGGCAAGTACGCATCAGTGTAGACTGGAAGCTCTCTGAGGAAAAAAAAAAAGATTGACTGCCTGCTGCTTCACCACTTCTGTCTCAGCATGGGGATATATATAAAAATAAAGCCTCAATACACTTAGTCTCCACTGATTCCTGCTTCTCCTGGAGAGCTGCCTCCATGTTGCAGATGTCCTCTGCTACTTAACAGAGAGTCAATCTTGGTCTCAGGACACAGCACTTGTGTCAGTAAAAGGAACACAAGTAGGATTTCTACTATGTTTAGTCCTGGGTAACTATGCTGTTTACTCCTGAGGGATGTCACTTATGACTAATATAACAAAGCCCATCAGCTCTGCAAAACCTGCAGCCATCTGTGAGAAAAACAGAAGAGAAAAGAGGCCATGGGGACAAACAGTCCCCCAGATGTAATTTCCCAGCTGGGATGTTGTTCAATGTGGCCCAGTGCCTAGAAGCCTCAGTCTGTTTCTGATCTCCAGGTCAGTTTCAAAGCAATTTTGTAATAAATGAGGCATGTTATGTCCACCAAAAATAGCAGTAGCTGTTAAAGCTGAAGCCATTCAGCATGGCTGACAGAGTCTTCAGATTCCTTCTCCTTAATTTCTTGGCCTAAAAGTTTTGCAACCTAATGCTGAAAAAACATAGCCCCTATTTCTGTTTGTTTTGGATAAATACCTAATCATCGTGCCATTATGAATGCAGTTTTGGAATCTATTTTTTAAATGTTACATTTTGATTTTTGGAAGCGTGGAACTGAAAACACAGAAAAACAGCTGCATTTCTGCAGATTTTATTTTATTAACCACCTTGTCACCATCTGCAGTTTGTTCTTTGTTAGAAATGTGATTTACTTTGCTTTGCAGGGCGCTCCATCTTATTCTTCTGTTTGATTACAGCCCCTTCCATTTTAACTTATTTCCTTCTTTCTGTGATGAAATATAACTTACAGTCACACAGATTGTGTTAAGGTTCTTTTTCTACCAATGCCAGACTCACTTCAGGCACGATTTCTGTGGCTCAGTTTAGCCAGGGAGCTGTAGAGCACACTATAAAAATGCTGTGGTATCTCACAGCATCTTTCATAACATCTCTCTCAAGATGCTGTAACGCGGAGCAGATCTTGTGTGCATTTCACAAAGGCCTGGCAGAGAGCTAAAGAATGGCAGCTGGTTGCTACCATCTTGACTAGACTCAGGGCTGTGATGAAAGTTTCCACAATCTATTTTCTTGTTCCAGGAGCAGCCACTTGGCTTGTAATACAAAGCAGAGTGTGGCAGGAATATTTTTAATTTTTTTCACTAGCAGTTCAGTGGCAGGGTCATGTTAATTTTTGTTGTTTCTTCATAGTATTCATATTGAATCAGAGTAATCGATTAACTGTTTTGTAGTCAACAAATCATATTTCTGCTTTGCATGAGATCTTTTGCTTAGAATCTCAGAAGTCACTGCAATGTGAGCCGGGCTCACGTGCTGGAGTAACATGGTTACGTTTGCTTAGTGTAATTCTTAACACCCTCAGATTAAACAATGAATAATAAAATAACATTTTAGCTGAATGTGATTCCCCAGACAACAAGGAGGAAAACTACACAAGAATATAAACTTTCTGAAATCAGGAGGGACACTCTGTCTTTGCAATAGCTGCTGTAGGCAATATAAGCATTCTAGATCTGACTCTGGTCTCACCTCACATCTGGATTGGTGGCAGCTGTAACAGACCTGTCTGTTCTGGTACTGCTTCAGCCCAGGGTCACACTTAGGCAATTGTCAGAGAAGACAGAAGGAAAGATGTCATGAGTAAGTCTCTGTTGGTCCTTAGCTGGCATAGGATTTTTCTTCCCTGCTCTATTATTGATGAGACTGAGAAGAGAACCAGGCAGCCCTGGCAGCTTTCTGTCAGCCCTTCTCCTTTTTCTGCTCCTCCCTATAAGAAGAGGATACCATCTTCGGTAATATAAAATCATCTTTGCAGCAGCACTCAGGAAACTTATTTTGGAAAGTACAAGTCTTTTGGCTTCAAAGGGTAATGCATATGTTTATGCCAATGCTAAATATTGTACATTGTTTCAGCTTACATATGTTTGGTTTTACTTTCAAACAATAGGCAATGCCCCTGGGTGACAGTACATAGGCTGAATGGGTCCTTAGAATGAGAAAACATGATCTGTCAAATGACTTATTCAGAAAATACCAAGCTGAATGAATACATTTGAACAGTTCTATTATGCTCCCCTGATGTGCTATTCTTTAAACAGAGAAACCTTATTAATGTAACAGTCACTCCAGGCCTAAGATGTTCATGTTTTCTTTGGATCTGTGTTGGAATCTACACATGTAGGAAACATTTTCATTTTCTAATTATTACAAATGATGTTCTGTTCTTCAGGAACAGAAGTATTTTCAGGGGAAAAAGTTATGCTCAGGAAGAAACCAAGTAAACACTTTACTTAATGTTTTCACTAGAATAACTAAAAGCAAATGGGCAAAGCTCATTGGATTTAATCAAGCTATGCACTGCCATGACTATAAACTTGGAAAAGTACCTCTCAGGGACAGATTTTCTACTTGTAGGCTGTCTACAGACTGAAAATAGGTAGTCATTGCTGGATTGCTACACTGCATTTGCTGTTTCATTAGGCTAATAAGTCTGTCCGTTAATTTTGTTCTTTTAAAGAAAAGATGCTAGATGATTGTTAATGCTATATTATAGGATTTTTAAGAAATCCTGCAGTCTTTTGTATAAAAAAGTCTTCCTTGATCATGCCTTTTTCTGGATGGCCTGAGATTTTATAAGAGAGGAATCAAATTTTCAGGATCAAATTTTCAGACTCAGAGTAGCACTGTCAAAGAAAAATATCCCTTCATGAGCACAGAAATAGATATTTGTTTTTCGTAGGATCTTGTGGTTCATTTACACATCTGGACAGCATTCATGCAGGCTTACAGTATAGGCCTGCTAGTTCCTAATTCAGGTAGGACTAGTGATGTCACCATAGATGGTAGTAAGTTGCAGGAGGAGTGCAATCAACAGAGAATAGGGCTAATATGAAGATGTTCTCATGCACTTTAGTTAGGGCTGGGTGAAGATGTCTGTTCAGAGATGATGACATCGTTACACCAGTTATGTGGAATCGGGTTGCATTGTAAGTTGCTTAGCAATTCAAGAAGCACACTTCTGCTTAGCCACAAAGGTAAATATGTACTGTATCTTTACAGGATGATATTTCAGATTTCACTGGGATGCTAATCCCAGTGCTAATGTGTGTAACACTCAAAAAGCCATTTCTCAAAGGCTTGACATATTTATATATTGCATGCACATTCTCACTCTGACCTTTTTTCCATCACGTGGAAACCTTGACATGCCCTCAAATCATGGTAGCATACCTAAGCAGCTACAGCACCATAAATTTTTTCAGAATTATTTTCTTTTTGCTTTTGTGTCATACTATCAGATTCCTAACATCAGTCAAAGTATGTCTCATCTGACTAGAAGTCACACAGCAATACGAGCTCAATTCTAGGGCAAATTTTTGGGGTGAGGCAGTAAAATTTTAAAAGGTACTGAAACTAAAGCTTATAGTGAAGCCTGTAACTCTGTGTTTCATTTTCTGTTGGGCAAACCTGACCAGAAATGATAGCACAAAATGAAACTGGACATCAAATTGGTGCACAGAAGTTAGAAAACCATGAAAGCAGTATTGCAACAGAAAACAACAATGTCCATCTTATGCTTGTCTATGTTTGCTTTCCATTTAAAATGTTAACTGAGGCCAAAGAATTACCACCAAAAACTTGTTCGGGGTAAACTTATTTGTCTTTGTCTGCCTGTTTGTGTTTTTAGAGCCTTTATTTATTTTTTAAACTTCTTTAATTTGGATATTAGAAAAAAAAAGAAGAGACAAGAGCTGTATACAAAGTTGTTCCTCTGGCTTTATTTTCCTTATTCTTTCTCTTCACATCAGTTTATCAGAAATAACCAAGAGATAAGCTGCATTTAGTCATATGAGCATCCAGAGCACTAAATTCACAGATTATGATTCCTTATCCATATGGCAATGCTCTTCAGCCGTGCTTTTTGGTCCAGCTTAGTATTTAATTCATGAACAAATAGATGTGATAAACAACAGTTTCCAGATGTACATCATTTCTGTCTCTTTTCCAGCATATGAAATAAAATAGATGTACAGAATATTTGTTAACTTCAGACAATACCTAAAATAGTATTCTGGCATCTAAGTTATAGCCTAAATGAAATTTAGGCATCTAACTTCAGGAGAGCTATCTAGAAAAAAAAGCCCACAACCTATTCACCTTAAGTCCTGAAATACAACAAACTGCTTTTGGTAGTGCGTACAGAAGCACTGCTGTATTGACTGAGCTGCCTATCTCCTACCCATTGAGAAACCAGGAATGATGTGTCCTTCTGCTGAAGTCTTTTGGAGTGTGCTTGCTGCTAGACATCTGTGCTGGGCTAAAACTCCCTGGGCAGCATTGGGTTTGACTTTAAGAAACAAACAAACAAACAAAAACCCAACCAGCAGGCTGGTGACAGTTTGGCTCTGATGGCTGGTGACAGCTAACTTTGGGATGATAAAGCTCTAAGCATTTGTTTCGAAATCCAGAAAGCATCCAGGTTCAAAGTTCCATTTGTAAGGAGATGTTGAACTGCAGCCCAGAGCTGTTGGTGCTTTCTGTTGATTATCCCAAATATCCCAGTACTGTGTACGTGGACTGTTAGGAATTTATGTACACTAGCCACTTCCCACGCTCTGCTCTCTACAGAAAGGAATCCTGTGCTTTGGGTGAATGGGAGCTGTGGTACCTGATAGGATTTCCCTCATTTAGATGAATAGGACCTTGGGGAACACCTCAACAATTAAGGCTTATCCAGCCAATGACAGTCTATATTTAGAGGAAGAGAGAGTTCCAGAATGCTGTCATCAGAAAAATAAATCCTGTTTCTCTGCGGTTTTGCTGTATAGCCTTATCAAAGCATTTTTCCCTTCAACAGCCAGAAGGTATGAAAGGCTAATAGAAAAAAAATGTGGGATAAAGGGAAAGATTCTGTGGAAATGCAGGCCAAACAATGAACGGTTACAGGAATGCTGATCAATCAAAATTGTAAGTAATCATCTTGTGAGGAAAAAAAACAAAACAAAAGAAACCCCCCCCACACACACACACAAAAATAAACCAAACAAAAAAAAGAACATGATGTAATCTGGTCAGAACTAACAAGAACATGTAGAAAATGGAGAGGAGACCTAATATGGAGGTTAGAAATAAGTGCATAGAAATAGGGACAGAGTTGAGAGGAATCTGTATTGAGTAGCTCAAGGAATGATCAGTGATGTCAGACAGCAATGAATGACAGACTGCTGTCTCATAAGCTTTCTGTCTGTAAATTTGATCATGATTGAAGGTATTAAATGTGTCGATAAAAACTGTTACTGTCTCAGCTTAGTATGACAAGAAAGGGAACATGCCCCAGTCAGGTATTTTAAATAGTAATCTCAAAACGTGAAGCATCATGGTAAAATTTATGCATTTGAATCTGTGATATTGAACTTCAAAGAGTGAGAGTATGTTGGGGAAATTGTTTATTTCCAAGTGTGTTCATTCATGTGCTGAGATTAGGCTGAGGTTTACAGCGATGGGTTTGGTACAGAAGTCAGGATTGTGCTTCCAATTCAGAATCTGCTGTCTTTCCTGGGGTCTCTGATGGGTTCCCAGTGGTCTGCCCCATATCTTTGCTGTCAGTTATGGTCTCCAATACTTTCTTCCCAGCACAGCTGACAAAAAATAGTGTTTACTGGTGTTTCAGACATTCCAGTTGACTGATACCAGTTTAAACTGCTGGTAGGCTCATGCTGAGATGCCAAACTGTGCTGGAGTAGTCAGAACTCAAGCAGACATTTGCTCTTAACTATTCTGCTGTGTGGCCAGTAACCTTTGATAGAAAACCAGGAGAGGAGAGGAGGAAAGGGAAAGGGAGCCAGTAAAATCTTAAACTGCTGCAGATGTTCCTTCAGTGAGCATCTGAAAAGGCAGAATTTTCTGCAGCAACAGGTTATACTTTACAATACATTACCTCAAGTATTGTCGTGAATATATTTTTTCATGCAGATGAGGGCTGTATTTCATACCTTGAAAAATGTGTGTGTGATGCCTCCAAGGGCTTTCTGAAAGTCAGAACTTGTCAGAGTATGTGGGGATTTGACCAGCCACGTATCCAAAATAACGGCTTTGCATCAGAAATCATGCTGACCCAGGTTACTAGGACAGACTCCTTTGCCTTTGCACATTGTCCTAATAGAGCCAGTTGACATCTTTTTGCCATCAGAAAAGGACAAATGTTGCAAAGAAGAGTAGATTTTGGCCAAATATTACTGTGGGTAAAGGAAGGCTGAACAGTTTATCTGCTCTTAGTGTTGTACATTTTGAGTAAGAACAGAGTCTTTTTTTATTCCATGACTCTTCATGTCAGATACTTTTTATTCTCTACTTATACAGTTTCAGCAAGAGATTTTCAAAAGTATCTAACACATCTGGTAAGATTTCTATTAACTATACCTGTTTGAAAATTCTCCATTTGAGAATTCCATTCAATTATCTCCATTTGGGTTCAATGTCTCCTACTTTCAGAAATCCTTTGTAAGTTGTTACAACTCTGACCCCAAGCTCAGCTAAAAGTATATCTCTACAAGGCTCATGGCAGTTCTGTGATTACCCTCCTCTGTCTCTGAAAGGCTATCTTAGTGATTATTTGTGGAGTATACAGCTTTAATTTGTGCTCATTCAGCAGAATGATGAAGTGGATGCATGCAACTTTATGAATCAAATTTAACAGATTCAAAATCTTGAGTAGGTCTTCATATTGGGTGATAGCTGGGTCCGGCTGCATATGTCAGGGCACTGCATTACAGACAGCAACCCCACATGTTTCCTGTCATGGTTCAGCCCCAGCTGGCAACTAAGCCTGACACTGCTACTCATTCACGTGCCCCTGGTGGGATGGGGAAAAGAATTGGAAGAGTGGAAGTGATAGGACTGATAAGTTGATACAAAGACAGTTTACTACATAAAGTAAAAGCTGCATGTGCTATGAAGCAAGGAATTTATTCACCACTTCTCATCAGCAGGCAGGTGTTCAGCCATGTCCAGGAAAGCAGGGATCCGTCATGCGTAATGGTTACTTGGGAAGACAAACACCATGAGTCCAAAAGTCCCCCCTTCCTTTTTGTTCCCCACAGCTTTTTTTGCTAAACATGACATTATATGGTAGAGCATGTTCCTTTGGTCATTTGGGGTCAGCTGTCCCAGCTGTGTCCCATCCCAATTTCTTGTGCACCCCCAGCCTACTCGCTAATGGAGTGCTGTGAAAAGCAGAAAAAACAAAAAAGATAGATCTAACACTTAAATCATATAACATGATTAGGGACCCAAAATGCCCTGGAAGACGAGTTCCAGGAATCAGAGGTTCCCTGGATGCATAAGAAGGTGTTTTTCTAGGTGTTTTTTGTAACATCAAATATTATTTAAAAATGGAGAAAGAAAGAGAGAGAGCATTCTAGCTGAGGTGTGAAGGTTTCATGATCCCCTGGATGGAAAGACTGCTTAAGCAGAACATAGACATTAGAAAATAATAGGAAAGTATTAAAAAGTAACAAGAAATAACAGATCTTTGATAAAGGTTCCGGCCTGTCAATTATTAAGTCAGAAGAGACCCTACGTCATTAACAACAAATAGTCTCAAAGAGACCGAGTTAATGTTGTCTGTGTACTCTTAGCTTGTCCAGCATTTTTATCCTTTAGTTTAGCAGTCTTTGAAACCTTCTAACAGTATTCTACTGAAGGTCTGATAAAACATAAGAATAGCTTTAGAAACTAACATGGACTCAAACAAAACCAAAACACTTTTAAAAATCAATAGATTTTTAATTGTAACATTCTCACTTTTGTATTGCCCTGAAGCATATTGCACTATTGTCAAAGCATTCATTGTCTATAATAAATTGGAAGATAATTTCAGCTCCTTGAAAAAGTCTGAAAGAACGCAAAGACAAGAAGTTAAAGGACAGCCATACTATTCAAGTTATGGATCCTGACATATTTAGTCAGCGTCTAGGATACATTCCTTTGCTTTACATCAGTCTTAATTAGACTTCTCTATTCCATTCTGTCTTCTCTGTTTCCCTCTTTATTTTTGTCTCCTGTCACAAAGCTGAAGTTCTGTGTTACCAGTTCATCTCTTTTCTATACCTCAGGTTGGTACGTGTGTCCAGAAACACAGGCCAAAACCAACAGATTTATCACAGCCTTAATGACAGCTGGCTGCATGCTGAGTGAATTCTTAAATTCCCCAAAACTACTTTTTTTGCCAAAACATGTGGAGTTGTAGCATTCAACATTTTATTGGGACTGTTATCTGCAAATGAAGAATGACTCCACTGGAAAAAATTACTTGGTATCAGCTGCAGGCCTATTTTTAGCTTCTTGTTTGGTGAAACTTCAGAAAACATAATTAGCCATATGTTGAGAGATGTTCTCCAAGTCTTAAATTCAATTTTTGCAAACCACATTTAAGCACTACCTTGTCCACAACTTTACACTGTTGGAATCACAAAACACGCTTGGGTTGTTCTTTATTTTTTATATGAGAATGTGATTCTTCATATTTCTTTGGGTAAATATTTGTGTTTATGAAGATTGGAGAACTGGCAGTACTAAAGACTGAAATCTTCTACTTGTTTATATGGGAAGGTCTGTGCAGGAACAGTACTGGACTCATCCCCTACTTCTGTCACTTATGAACTTGAAGCCTTGCACTGGGGTGATTATATTCTCAGAGGCAGAAAAGTAGAGCAGGTCAGAAACTTTCATTCTCCCCCAGAAGTATTTGAAAACAGAACGGGATTACTTTAATCAAAAACATACACAGAAAACATTAAGATTTTGTCAAAAATAAGTGTTTCTACATGAAAAGCATTTTTTTTCCCCCACAGGAAATCTAAATAAACTGTCAAATTTCAAATTGTATTAAAAGAAATTGAAAGATTAAATCATTTCTGGCTAAGTCTCAGTATGGAATTATAGTCAGGTGCCTCATGATACCATCATGTCCTCTGAACCAGAATTCCTTTTTGGGCTACTTTTCCAATAATGCAATTACAGTTTCTCCTCAGGAAGTTTTTTGCAAAATGAAGTTCAGTCTTTGCTGCCCTGAAAAGGCAGTTTGGGTTATGTGAATTGCATGTCAGCTTTCTATTTGTATTTATAAAAGAAAAAGAAAACTCTCTTGGTGTAAGAATGGTAAGACTCAATTTTTATTTTTCTAGCCAAAGTAGAAATTTTCTTTGGTTCCTCTCTGATTACAGGTGGCCTGGTTCCAAATTCTCATTCTTTCCTAAAGGCACCAAATAGAGGAAGAATGAGGTTTCTAACAACATCATGGTCCATGTCATGGATGGAACAGAAGTTGTGCAAAGGCTAGGATGAAGGGATGGAGGAGCATTTGCAACAGTTCCACGTTGGGAGCTGGCCTCACAAAGCTTGCAATAGAACTAGGGCTTCTGCAGCCTCGGTGCTCTCTGTCCCTCCTGTACTGACAGTAAATTCTAGCTAATTGAAATCAGTCAATCCTCTTAGCTATAATTGTTTAAAAAACAGTCCCCATATTCTTCTCTTTCCACATATTTGTATTGACTGCAAGCTGTTCTCTGTTCAATCTTACTTTCATTGACTTGTTTGGCTTGTTTCCTTTTTTCAGTTGACCCTGTTGCCACTTGAATATTTTTACACTACACTTCTTTTTCAGTAGCTGAAGGCTTTTCTTAATTTTACAGATAACTTTAAGTACAGAAGAATTAATTGGTTTAAATAGAGATAACTGAAAAGAATAAAAATTTGAATGAATATAAGAACCTGCAATTTCTAGTTTATAGACAAGGAGTAGGTAGGGGGTTTTGTTTTGCTTTGTTGTCTAAAAATATTCAAAACAACATAATTTGGCTGTTATATTGCAATGTGTTGCATACAGTACCTTTTCTGCAATTCTACTAAATACTTAAGAATTATCCTTATAATTCCCAAATGAGTTTAATTTTTCATGTTTCTACAGTGTCTCTAGAACAATCTAATTCTCATTATCTGTGAATTTAAATAGGTTTTGACATTCTCCAGTTAAACATTTAACATCTTTTAATGACTTAATTTGCTCTGATTAGCTTATTCTGTAAGTCTTCACTGGTAAGCAACAGGATATTTTTAATTCAGAATGCATACTAATATATAAAATAGGTTTGGGGTGGGGAGGAAGTGAATCTAGCATGGATTTTTTTTTCTTTCACTGATATCCAGATGTACAGTAAAGATTATGAACAAGTCCCTGATTAGTAGTTGTTTTAATTTGAAAACTTGAAAGGCACAATCCTCCCCTCCCTCAGAACACATATACTGCTGAAATTGCACATTTAGGGTTATGTTTTTCCTTTATTGGTTCCATTAACATCTATGAATAATGGCTTCCCATGTGGTAATCTAATTATGGCTTGAAATAATTGATGAACTGGAACAGTGTCATAGATCAAGGAGGAAATTAATAGAAGGGTAAAGGTGAATTATGTGGGGCATGGGAGCCTAACGAGGAATAATGAGATAATGGAATTAAAGAAAAATTTCTATTGAAGATCATTGACATCTACACAGTGAGTTCTGTTGAGTAATAGAACTTGCAGAAGCTCTAGCACATGGGGTATTTAAAACTGAGCTGGGTGGACAGGAAAAAAATAACTGTAGGGAACCAATTCTTCACTGGTAAAAATGTAGACTGGATGACCTAATATCTGAATTCCACCACTAGCACCAATAAGTCTGTATGAACAAATACTTGGAATTTTGTATGTCTTCTAGCCTCACTTGGACTTCTTTTGTATAATACAGCAGCAGATCATTATCCTGTGAAAGTGCTTGACATTCAATAGCTTCATTTTCAGTCTTTTTTACTGGACAAAGTTAAATCTTTAAATATGTAAAACCAGATCATGCCTGTTTGTTTACTTGCAGAAGTGGGAGAAACCTCAGAAAACTACTTGTCCTATGGATGTCAAAAAATTCCCTTAGAACTGTCCAGCAGCACAGGGGTTTTCAAATCATAGAATCATAGAATCCTTTAGGTTGGAAGGGACCTTCAAGATCAGCAAGTGGTAGGAAATAAGCAATTACTTCCTTGATTTGTGGCGTTTTGAATTCTAACTATTCACATTTTGTGTCTTTTACAGACCATCTGAAAGGAGAGATAACTCAGAGGCGCATTCAGAGGGCAGCTCTAGGTAAGAGTAAAACATTGCAGGTACAACAGGGGCACCAAGCTCTCTCCCAGGGCTCAATCTCCTTGTGAGGCAGGTTGTATTTTCTGTGATGTTTTTTGACACGATATTTCTACAATAGTCCATACGATAAAGAACATGGACTCTGTGAATTTTGCCAGAGATTTGCATCAAAAGGCACCTTATTATATTTGTGGTGAGAAAAATAGTGCAAAAGTCTTATAGGTTTGGAGATTTGGTATTGGCTTTCTTTTCACAATCACCAAAACAAGAAGAGAGATGTCTAAGCTCTCCCCATTTTTACATTTTTTTATATATTTTTGTTCACTTTCTGATTAATTTGAATTTCCATTAACAGATGTTAATTTGTCCTGAGACAGAGCTTCTAGCCATGTGACCACAATCTCTGTCACATCTTTTTTTATTTTTCCTCACTCCAAGCACTGAAGGCATATACAGGTGATTTTTTTCTGCATCTAGTTATAGAAGCTGAGAAGTTATTTCTTGCAGTTTCTGTTGACACAGCTGTGAAGCTAAAAGTGTCTAAGTAAGTTGTTCACATAAGTGTAAAGTCATCCAAATTTGTTTTAAGATAGTTTAAGCTGACTCCACTGACTTTGTACTGAAACCTCCTAGGAGTGTTCATATGAGAATTCCACTTTTGGGACAGTAAACTTCAGCTAAAATGTGACAGAAAAATGCTGGAGCAATAACAGTTTAAGCCCCTTTCACTTTGATCTGTTAAAGAATCCCAAAATGGACCTTCTTCACATAAAAGATGGAGCTAACTCAGACAAGATTGCAATTAATGGTTTTATTTCTAAGTATACATAACAAAACAAACAATATTTGTCTTTAAGAAGAGAGAGAAGATTTGGGAGCTTTCTTTTCTCCCAAAGGTTACAAAAATAAGTTACTGCAGAGTACCAAAGTGTTGTCCCCTCTCTCTTTATAATTTAGCAATGCATCTCAAGCTCTGTTGATGATGTTCTTGCTTTACACTTTTATCCTTTTTTATTTTTACTTTTAAAATCAGCACTGAAAATTAATTCTGTCCATGTCAATAGAGCCCAGGAGACAAACTCAGTTTATTTTGATCAGTATGAGGAGAAGTGAAGGGTGTGCTGATCTCTTCTCCCTGGTGTCCAGTGACAGGACACATGGGAATGGTTCCAAGCTGCATTGTTGAAGGTTCAGACTTGATATTAGGAAATGTCTTTGCCAAGAAGACAGTCAAACACTAGAACAGGTTTCCTAGAGAGGTGATCAATGTCCCATGCCTAACATTGGACAATGCCCTTAGTAAGATGCTTTAACTTTTGTTCACCTGTCAGGCAGTTGCATGATTGTTGCAGGTCCCTTCCAACTGCTCTGTTCTGATCTGTTCTATTCTAGTGTCTGAAGTTCCATCTAAAGGTTGTAACTTCAGTATAAGATGGTATTCTTTCTTTAATTCACTCATTTCAATCCTGTCTACTTACTAATTTTACTTCAAGAAGTTATAGCAAGATGAGTCATAGCAATGCCATTTATGAAAATTCCTTATTCAGTGTTTCAAACAATGAAGTGATGTATTCTGACTGCATGTTTCAATCCACATGAAAGCATTTGGTCTTGTATGCTAATTTCTTACTATATGGAAAATTGTGTTGCAAATGCTGTTTTCAATAACTAAACAGCTTTTCAGAGAATATGTAAACATTTTTTCATGTCCTTAGGAAATTACATAGTAGAGACTTTACCAGCTATATATTCACATTGTAAATATTCTGTTAGTTTTCCACAGCATAGCAGGCAACCCATGTGTTTTTTGCCTTTTGTTTTGAGCATTGCTATCTGCTTATCATCACTAAGTCTGGACCACACAAAGTATTTTCCAGAGGTTTTTTTTTCCCCTTTAGTTATTCTTTACACTCTGGATATTTTGACTTAACATTTATTCTATGAATTGGGGAGTATTATTTGACTCCCTGCCTTTTTGGATGAATGTTCTTCCAAGGAGTAACAGGTGTCAAGTCTCCCAGGATCTTCTTGATGACCAGAATGTCATCAAGATATTTTTAAATGAAAACTGCATGGTAAAAAGTCTAATTAAGAGTCTGTTGAAATCCGAACATGAAATAAAACGCACCATTGTTTCAATTAGAAGCTAAGTTAACATCTTCCAGCTGCCTTTTTTTTTTCCTTAACTTAAAGCATTTTATGTTTAAAACTCTTTAAGAAGCTATTCTATTTGGATTTTAAACAGTGTAAATCTGTTTCCCTCCTGGCTGTGCTTAAGATGTGGATTTCTTATTGAAGGAAAACTCCACTACTTATCCCATTGTTCTTAGCTATCTCTTTTAAAACACCAGATGCTGGGAGTTAACAAAGGACACAAATAGATGGGAGGCTTCATTGGTGGCAAGGGAGTGCTCCTTATTTTTCAGCACACAACCAGAAATATTAAATACTTTGTATAAAATTGCAAGGTTGCAGTGTCACAGCATGCTTCTATGTGGAAAAGATGGAAGAAAAAGTGGGAAGAAAAGCTTTCCCTGGGGTTTACAATGTTGTAGAAGAAAAATACCTGGTTTATATAATTCTAATGAAGCATTATCTTAAGATGCTTTAAACTGTCATTTCTGTAAAATAGAGGATTTGGTTCTTCATTACCTTATTCCAGTTTTGCATTGATAGAACATGATTGCAAACATCTAATCAGGCTAATATAACATTCACCAGCACTGGGCAAAGACTGAATCGTTAGCTGAACCTGCCTGATCAAATAGGAATTCCACTGTCATCTTGTAATGGGAAGATACTTGGATGGGGTTGCAGTCATGCTAGCAAAGGCATGTTTTGTACTATAACTTTCTGTAACAGAAGCAGCTATGCTGACACTTGCACAGTTCTGCCTGTTCAACTACATCTGGAGTAGAGGCCTCTGTAGGTTCAGATCTGGAAGTTAGGGAGGACCCCTGAACATACTCTTGACTGATCTCTCCATATCAGCAGAAATGTTCAGTAAATCTACAAGTTCCCCAGGCTGTTGCCAGCTTCAAACAGATCCTGCCAAAGCTTCATACACAGAAGGCTCATTCATTATGTGCCATCTGAAATGTGTTTTCTAAAATGAGATGAATGGTAGAATCTATGGCCAGTGGTTCAGCATGCATCTCTTTGGGACAGCATGTCCTTCAGTATCACTAACTGCAGTTACTTTATCCGTTTAGTTGAAACGCAGTTTTGCAGCTTTCCTTTTTAAATATTTTTCGTATTCATCTTGTTCTCCATGAGACTCCCTTCTCTTTTTATGTAAGTTTTGAAATCTGGACTAGTAACAATCTATCAGTTCTTTTGGGATTCTCTGAAAACCTCAAGAGATGGCAAAACCTTTCTGCTTCCAGACCACATTAATCTCTCTGTTTCTGTCCAACTCCATTGTCTCTGTAGAGCTATTTAAAAAGAAAAGGAAATAGGAAAAAAAAAAAAGTCCAACCTAGCATGAGTAAAGATGGCAAATGCAGGGCTTTGTAAGGACTCTGCCTTTTTTTTTTTTTATGGATTTCAGCATTAAGGCCCAGTTTTGGACACATTTTATATTAAAAAAAAAAAAAAAAGTTTTCCCAGAGTTTTTACTTTGAATTTTAGAAATAAAATTTTATATTTCTGCTGTTATTCAAAGAGCTGTTCCCAAGTTCTTTTCTGAGCAATTGTCCTTTGAAAAAGCCCATTCTTCATAAAAAATAAATTACTAGGTGGGTCAGAAATAACAGATCTATTTGAATCCCTGAAAATGCAAACCAGCACTTGATTTAGTGTGGCAAATTCCTGAGAGCAAGGATTTTGTCATGTGTTGTTTATATTTGGTTTTGTAACACGTATTTGTTCTGAGCAAAAGCAAGGAGTTTTCTGTTTACCTTTGTTACCTCTACAGCTTTGTGTATGTCATCTTTTCCTACGTTTTCAAAGTTACCTCTCTGTTCTAAAGATATCAGAATCAGTTTATGCTCTTATTCTTGTCCTGTTTTGTACTTCTTTATAGTCTTTCATTCTGCGTCCTCACCTTTCCTGGCTTGGAAGTGAAAGAACAGTGTAACCAGTACCAAAATCAAGCAGGGACAGACTGTGCTGTATAATGTATCAGGGTACAACTGCAGGAATAAGCCAGCCAGCATCATGACAGAATTTAAGAGAAACTATTCCTCCAATGCACTAGTTTGTGGAGCTCCAAGAAACAGCCACTACCATATACCCCATACCTGATGAGATGCAAATATGTTGTCTGGTGCATTTCTGCATATCTGAAGAAGCAGGATTTGGAATTGCTGCTCCCACTTGTATGGAGTGAGATATCATAGAATCACAGAATGATTTGTGTTGGAAAGGACCTCTAAAGACCATCTACTCCAACCCTCCTGCCATGGGCAGTGCCATTTTTCAGTAAATCAGGTTGCTCAAAGCCCCATCCAACCTGACCTTGAACACTTCCAGTATAGTCCATGCCACTAGTAAAGCTGGGCCACCATGGTGGTGTGTGGATATAAGGTGTGTTTAGGAAGAGTATGGTCGTTTTCTCTGCAACTGTAGCCTCATCTTACAGACATATATAACATTAATTAGGCTAATGATTAATAACTGTCTTGAACTCATCTGCTGTGATCTGTGTGAATGGAAAACACATAGCACTTCCAAACTGATGGTTTGCATCAGAGTTAATCTCTTATTTAAATCAATCCATATTTCAATAAAATGAGCTCAGTTTCTTTCACTGCTTTACCTCTGGTAACTGAGATGACATTTAACTTTGTTCATATGAAGCAGGAGAGCCTTGAGCTGTACTAATGCCATGAAATGAAGGGACACAAATGTTTTCAATCACAAAATGATAGAAGCTAAGAAAAGTGACAGTCTGTGTCTTCCCACACAAATCCAACAGTCTATGGAGAATAATAAGTGGCCTGTTTTAAGACCATCATTCCTCATGCTGAAAAATGATATCTTATGTATAGGCTAAATAAAGCACTTTAGAGAAATATTCTGCTTGAAGTCTAGAATTTTAAGATTATTTTCTTTTTTTTTACAAGAGATAAAAATATGTCCCCAGTGCTGCTAGGCATCCAAAGATGCTTCCCCTAAAACAATGTAGGTGGTTTCACATATTTGGAGTTTGCAAAGTATGCTACTTTTAAGGAGAAAAAAAGAAAAAGCGGTGTAGTCAGTTTGCAATGGCCTCAGAAATGGCCTCAGAATAAGGCTAAGATTTCTTTTAGAAAATCATCAGTTAGATATGCACAGAGTTTCTCTGTGTTATGTTCTCCTATGTATTTGTACTTGAAATGTCAAGCAACAGGGGGTTTATTTTGTAAAATTTCACCGTTCTTGTGCATGCAGGGCGCTGATTTTATTCCTAGGGTGACCTCTTGTGGTATCAAGGCCACTCTTCTCAGTGAAGGGTTTAATTTATTCAGTCTTTCTATATTGCAAAGGAAAAAAAAATAGAAATGCTTTCCATTAAAGTTTAGTTTTGGAATTCCAAGCCTGACAGAAATCTAGTAAGATTGGGCTTGTAAAAAGGCTGGTGATTTTTCACTATTGCAAAGACAAAGATATCAAGAGCAAAACTGGCTGGAAATTCAGAAGCCAGAGCCTCTTTGCATTTTTTACAGTAAGTTTTACTCTGACAAAGATAAAGATACCTTTGAATTTGCTTTGTGCAATTATTGTAACATGTGAAGTACTTTTAGAAATATTTACCAAATATTTTTTTAAGCAAATGCTTGAAATACTGATGGAAAATTAATTTTGAAAACATATGTAAGTAGTTATATTATAAGCAGAATAGTAGGATTTTTATAGCTTCTTGTTACTGCAGAGTGTTTAAGTCATTGTAGTTATTCCAGATTTGTCCTGGAGGAAAAAAGCATATACTTAGTCTGTGGTAAATGTGAAGTTACACACCATAACAAGCTTACATTTACATGCTATTTTGTGCTTCAAGTCAGCAGAGTATATGGCTAAAACTCTGAGCTCTTGAAGAGCTTTTGTATTTTTGTATATACCAAGTTCTTCTGTAAAGATGATCACAGTCAGGAAAAAGAACCACAGATTCAAAGCAGCAGCTAGACAAGCAGCAATGATTCTCTTGCAACAGTACTTGAAGTTTATTCTTAGGTAATATGTTTTGGAGTTTTCCCAGTATTGTGTAGGAACTAAGTTTAAAACCATAGGAGTATGTTCTAATAAGAAGACACTTCTTACACCTGGCCCTTCAATCCTCAAGCCCACACAGACTTTTCTTTCTGTAAGTTTCTCTTCAGTCTTTCTAGGGTGTTTTATAGTTTTATTTGATGGTGGTTTTTTTTCTGTTACTCTTTTTAGCAGGTTTTACAAGGTGCAATGCTAAATTCTAGAAGCAGCCATGAGTTTTCATTTTCATTTTGTCTTCAAGAAAGAGAATGCTACATCTTTACTGGAAATCTTTGCAAATATGTTTTCCTGAACTGTCAGAGAAAATTCTGAGATTACTTGAGTGTTCTTATTAAGCTTCCCATGTGACCCACTCAAAATTCAGCTTATCAGATCTCAAAAAAGAGCAAAGATGTCATTGGATCAAGTGATATTTTTATTAGGAGTCATGAACTTGTAGCACAGTTATCCAG
The DNA here is from genome assembly GCF_000691845.1 of Merops nubicus. NCBI lineage: Eukaryota > Metazoa > Chordata > Aves > Coraciiformes > Meropidae > Merops > Merops nubicus. The sequence goes on along the minus strand of NW_008587388.1, from coordinate 44,477 downwards.
TTCTCAGTTTTATTGACATTTACTTCAGCATTTTACTGTTGTTGGAACAGCTTGCAATCTCTGTATGCTTTCTTGCAGTAAGTATTTCTTCTGAAATAGTGAAAAGTTCAGTAGGAGTTGCATTCACTTTTTGTGGTGACTAGCAAGTAAGCAAGACAGAATCTGGAGATGAAGCTCTCAATTCTTTAATGTCTTCTACTAAAATTAAGATATTAGGAAAAAGATACTATGAGCATGATTGCATATTGAAAGAGGTCATCAAAGAAGTCTGCAGAATCTCTGTCCTTGGCGTTTTTCATGACATGTCTGGACAATCTAGTCGGATTCGGTCTGCAGCCAGCTTTGAGCAGTAGGCTGGACCATGCAGCCTCCCGAGGTCCCTTCCAACCAGAATGAGTCTGTAATTCTAAGACAGGACTTGAAATGGAGTGAGTGAAAAATAAACTTGGGTTTATGCATGCAGTCTACTGATTCTATGGCTAAGCTTTTTTGCTTTAGCTTCATTATACCTCAGAGCAACCTCTCTGTATTGGCTCTAAAAACCTGGTAGAATCATTAAGAGTAACATGCAGTTTAAGGTGCTGCAATTTTTTTTTCTTCTGACCACGTCCAGTGGGTGTGTTGGGCAGCTTGACTAGTTCTGCATCAGTCAAAGTTTCCTCCATGAGAGTTCTTTGTAATAAACAACAGTTCTGTAATCTAATGAAATGTAAACAACAAAGGTAGCTCTTTCACCTTTGTATTTGCTTTGATTTTTTCAAGGTAAAGGTCAGACCTAGACTAGGAATTTCCATCTGATCGTGTAAAGCACAGAACAAGGAGTGAATGAGAAATAGCATGGCTAATGTGGTATCCAGTGTTTCAGAACAAGCTGCAAATCTGGTAAAAAAATTGTTCCATTTTACATTTTGCTGAAATAGCTGAAAGAAATTAATTCACAACTTCTTTGTTCAAAAATATTTTGCATGTTTAAGATCAAAAAAAGAGATCACTTGGAACAAATGGTTACTCAAAATATCCCACAGATGTGAAGAGGTTGGATATACATCTCTAGATAAGAACCTTGTGGATAAGTTGTATTGTTTCTGGATATTTCAGGATACTCTCTTCTCAGTATACAGTACAGTGTAATTCAGCCAGTATCTATGATAACATGGAGCTTAATGTCCTTTCCTTCACAGGTCTTAGGAAAGAGCTGTCTGAGTCATGAGAAATGCCTAAATACATGTATACTTCCAGCACTTTCTTCAGCTTGTAGCCCAGCACAGGCAGCCCAGCTGTTCTGCAGCTGCAGCCTATGGGTATTGGCATGGGAGAACCAGCAAAAGTGTGGCACTTGATGTGGGATATGAGTGTGGCAAGAATGGATGTAGGGTCCCAAAAACATAATCTGATCTCCACAACTGCCCAAGTTATATATGGCCCTGATGCAGCACATGTGCCAAAACACTGAACAGGATTGAAATGAATCTTCTTAAAGATCTGCTGACATGAAACCTTATGGTTGTGGCTTCAAAAATTTTCTGGAAAACTCGTACATCCTACCAACATTTAGAAAAGCATTCAGGAAACACTTTTAGAGGGGAAATGGTGTAGCCATCTGGGAGAATGGAAACAAAATTTCTGTAGTACTTTAGTCTTTATTGTGCATTGAACCAAGGCAGGGTCTCAGTACGTAGCTCTGCTATTTGCACAGAAAAAATAACAGATCTGTGATAGAGATGTTTCAGGCCCAACACCTTTTAGTCTTATTTGGGGCAAGGATTAAGCTGAACACAGTCCAGTACAACCCCACACTCGTATTGATTTTTCCAACAATGGTGTAATTTTCCTTTCTGTTTTCTATTTACTCCTCTCTCACAGATGAAAGGTCTTCTGCCTTGTAGCAGAAAGATCAAACTTGTTCATGCTGATACGACCATATTAATTTTTTTTTTCTTGGTATTCATCTACTGAATCAAGGTCAAACCCCCTTTATTGTCTAACATGAAGTGACACATCATTTGAATGACCCATCTGTACCTATACATAGCTGAAACAGAACCAGTTAAGTATAAAACATGTATGCTTATTTTTCCTTAATATTCTTTTAAATGATGTCCTATAAATTCAGTGTACATTCCAAAATAAATGCTTTTGTGCATTTTCATGAGTTGTACTGACAACCACAGCCAGAGTTCCATTCAGCATGCAGGTAAAACACCCATTATTTTTAGAAAACATTAGACCTCTTGAATTGATCCCCCAGTTGCTGTGCATTGCATTCCTGAATGTGACCTGCAAGCCCAGGATTTACTGTGCATGCCTATGTATATTGCTCGTGCACAGCAAGGCTGGCACTTCTCAGAACTGAGAGCTCTGCATCTGCTTATCTGAAAATCCCCAGCAAGAAATATGGATGCATTAAGCTTCAGAATCTCTTCTGTGCTCTGTAACACTCTGTGTGGCTGCACCTTTAGCACCCTTAGATATTCTCAGTAAAGTTGTGCTATGTTATTCTCAGCCAAGTTCTTATCTTGACCAGGCATTGCCTCACAAAAGTTACAGTGCTGTCTTATTGCAGCTGTGGTCTGCACGTTGGTAGCAGTGTCCCAGCTTCAGGATAAGCAACCAACTTCAGAAGTATTTTCCATCCTTTTCTTTCAAGAAGAATTTGACAAAACTTAGCAAAGAGACTTTTTTTTTTCTCTTGGAAGCTGTAGAAATTAATGCTAATGAAACCTCAAAATTTATGGATGACAAAGCACACCCCTTCTTGGGAGGCAGAGAAAGATCATTTAAATATCAGATATGGTTTTATCTAATATTATGACCAAGACAAATGATGCAACAATAATCTCATGCAATCAAATGGTAAAATGTATTTATTAAGTGTAGGCAAGAATCTGAGTTAGTAGTGGTTTCCTGACCAAGACCCAGCTCTATTACTATTCCATTAGATCAACTTGCATGTATGGAACATACTAAACTTGAAGCTGCTTTCTTTCTTTGTTGGTTTTGGTTGTTTGGTTTTGGTTTGGTGGGGGTTTTTTGTGTTTGGGTGGTTGGTTTGGTTTTTGGTTTTTTTTTTTCCCCAGTATATTGTACTTGTATATTTGGAAACCAACAGAGAATTTCTGGCCACAATGGTCTCAGAAACTTTCATGCCTTGAGTGCAGCTGACATGAAGGCAACGCCTTCTGTTTCATATGCCATATATTTTTGGAGCAAATATATAGATGACTAGTTTCAGAGAAGAAATTTGAGGGAATTGGAGTGTGAGTCTGTATTTAGCAAAAACAGCTCACAGAGACTGGAAAAAATAGCTCCACTTTCCAGGTGTGCATTGGAAGTCAGTTAGTTTGAGCCAGTATTAAGTCAGTAAAACAAAAAACAACACAATGATAAAAAGAAAGGCAGCTTACCAGTGGTCGTTTTACTAAATTCAGTGATTGAAATGAAAATAAAAATCCACAAAATACACATCCTACACACATGCACAAACTTGTGAAGAGCTGCAAATAGGACAGTTTGTTTCAATGGATGCTCATGACCAAGTGACTGAAATTTTAAAAAATCTATTTCATTAGGATTAGGTCTAGATTGCTCTAAACCCCACAATATAAACTCTTCCTCACATCAGAGTATTTTCATCTTCTCCTGAGTTTCACTGTTCTTAACCAAATTTGCTTTTGTAAAAGATACACACGTTGTGCCCAGTGACAAACATAGGTTGACATGGCCCAGGGGAGGAATAAGAAATTAGGGCAGCATTACTTTTAAGCTGATCCTGAATAATGATGGACAGGTATTTCCTTTTTTTTTTTTTAAAAAAAAAAAAAAGACAGCATATGTTCCAGCTTGAAAGCACTGAAGCCCAAGTTTGCCAAAATCCACAAAGCTGATAAATAAGGAAAAGAATAAAAATATTAACTGGATACTGAAGTCAAGTCTAAATTTGGTTACTTCAAGTGACGATAAATTTAAGCAGATAAACAAAAGACTATCCAGTGAAAAAATTAAAATCTTGACTGCAAAAGTACAGCTGGAGGGCAGGGCATAAGGTTATTTGAGGCACAAGACAATAAATCCCTAGGAGTTTGACTTCTAGGATACACTCAGGTTGAGAAATATATGAGCACTCCAGAGAGTATAAAGTTCAGGGTCACAGAGAGTTTCTTGCAAATTTTCCTGACTGTAGACAAGAATCTTTCCGAGTATTTCAAGTTGCTGCCAGCTTGCAGTAAACTATGGTGATAACACTTGGCATCTCACGCTAGAAATATTGGTTTTCATCAACGCTTGCCTTATTGCTTTGAAATAGTGATCCAGTTAGCAGGTGCTATCATTTCTTTCTGGTATTGTGGGATTTGGTGATGTGGAATGTGTTGTAAAATGTACTACTTCTTGTGCTCCAAAACTGGCCCTTTCATTAGAATAAAATCATTATATCTTTAAATGCATCTTACAATCTTCTTTATGAGAAAAAAAAAAAATCCCAAACCCACAAACCTTTATGATATGGATGGTCAACATACCTGCTTCCTCTGTAAGCAGGCAGCTGGTATCAATTGTGTCCTGTGCCTCATTGAAATGATGAAATAAAAACAGCCTGAAGATAGATATAAAAGTTGTTAGCTATTTTATTACCCAATGTAGCACTGTCAGAATCTCTTCTTTACGTCATGTGACCCAGTACTCCTAAAAAAAGGCTCCACAATGTAGGATTCATAAGTTTTGCCACTCGACTGTATGTGCAGTTACACTAATGTTGAGGAACTAATACTCCTTATTGCTGACTTGCACTAAAATAACTCTGTTGTGTGGAATTGGATGGAGGTATGCCAACAGAAACCTCTAGTATACACAGAGGCAATGCTTTCCTAAATGTGTGCATCATACCTCCCTCTGAAAACGGGGTCTGCGTTATCCAGGATCAAATTGCACTGGCTGCGTTTGTTTCCCAGGAGAAGTCACTGGGGCACTAAAAGTGTATGTGATATTGCACATCAGCTGAATGGCTCATCCCAGCTGATGTGCTAAAAACACAGAACTAGGCTGTACAATCAAGTTTCATATGACAAACTGCCAATCAGTGAATTAAAAGTCACCCCTGAGTGAACAAAGCAGATACCGCTTTGTGCTCTCCTGTGTACTTGTAGAAATTATACCTGATAGTTAATATTTCAGGACTGAACTTCACCTGACACTGTGATGAGATCTCTTCTGCTTTTCTGACTGGAACATGTCTAAGTTTTAGCCATTTACTTATGAAATATCCAATCCTATTTTTGCTGCTGGGTCTCCATCAGCTTCCAGTGTACTCATCTCTTTCCATCCTGTACATACTTTGTGCTGCTCACCTCGCCTACCACTGTGTTTCTTGCTCTCATCACCAGCATGTTGCTAGAGATAATGGGCGTAGCTATACTCAAGGCTGAGGATGTTTTTGGGCTAAGGATGATGGGGCCTTTGTGTGACAGAGGTACTCGTCTGATGTAAAAGGGTTTATTATTATTTCTGAGAGTAGTTTGCAAGCAAATAATCCCTTCTACAGTGTGTAATCAGAAGCATAAAAACATTTTTCTTGGTGTTTTTATACCTAAGTGACAAAATTCTGCCCAGTTTGCCTCCACTTTCAGAGCTAGTGCAAAAATATTTGTCCAAGTGCTAGATATCCAAATAAGTCAGGGAAGGAAATATACAATATTATGGCCTCATATCACTGTAATGACTAGCAGAATTTGGTGATGTTTTCTTTAGGGAAATCCTCATTTCAGAAATAACTAACATGTTAAGATGTTACTGTGTTCCACTCTGTATTATTTCCCTTCATTCTAGGGGGCTAGAGCTGCTACCTCCTGAACTTAGACACTGTAACAGACTGTGCAGGTAGGTTAAATGCACTTCATTGTGCTTAGGAGAGTCCCCTTTAATCACTGCTGAAGACACCTCAAGCTAAGTCTGGTTGGTTTTGTATGGAACGTACTAAGGGTGCCTACGTGGTCTGGCAGCACAACTCATTCAGGGCAGTAGCTCCCTAAATCATTTCAGTTTGTTCCACAAGAGCACATTTCTCTCAAGCCTGGCTGCTGTGCATTCATGAAGGTCAGAACAAGTGTGAAGCCTCAGGAGCTTTGCAATGAACATCTCCACTCTTAGCTCTGCACTTTCCCACATTATGCCTTCTCCTGAAGATGTCATCTGACAAATCAGAAAATCTTGACCCCCTGTAATCACTGAAAGGTTTACTGTTTTCCTTAAAGTTTCTGGCATGATTATGATGGACACCTTATTATCTGCTGTGTTCAGGTATAACTTGTTATATAATGCCACTGTTGCAGCATCTCCTCTGCCATGATGTTTGCACCTCCTGGCTTGTGTGTTCACGTCAACATGGAGCAGTTTATTTCTTAAACTTTTGGTGGTAACTTCTCCACCACAAATATCTTCGCTCTACCCTTCTTTTGTAGCTTGCACATCTAGCAAACCCTTTCAATGTATGAAATGAGAATCATGCATGCATTGTGCTCAACTTGGTCATCTGTATTAACATGCTTGGCCTAAGGACTCTAAATGAAATAAAATGCTTTTCAGCTTCATCTGTATTAAACTACAGGGTGCTACAACAAAGGATTAATGGTTTTAACTGTCGTGCTGACAGGTGAGGAGAGGTCATTCATGCCCTCTTGTTCCAGACAGAATTCCTCTCCTTGAAGTGAGGGTGCACTCCTCAGGCCTCATGACAGGTTGATGTAGAATTTATTTTCTTGGCAGAAATCATAGTTGGGATGGAAACTTGCACGTATTGTACAGCAAATCTTTTGTTTCTTACATTTTTTTCTGCAGTTAAAAAGGTTAAACATGTTTTCTTGGGAACCTGAAACTACCGTCATTCATTCTAGAAATAGAAACTGTTGTAATACTAGTAGGTAACTTTACATTTCCTTTCACTGTTCTCCTTTCACATATAACCCATGACAGAAAAAACCTGTTTTGCCATCTCTCAGAATGAGCATATTATGTATTGCATGCTAACAAGCCCTGTTATAGGATAGGGAAATCCTAAGCTGCTTTCTCAGTTTAACATAAGCTACTCTTAAGGTGTTTCCTCAGTTCTCCTTTACCTTGAAAAATTTTTCACATAGTTTCAGGAGATTTTCCTGGTTTATACTAATTCTCTGAATTTATGGCTTACCAAGGTTATTTTCTCCTTCAGGATATGTCTTTTACTCTTCTTTCTGTTACTCTGTTTCCAGGCACCAGCATGGCTACTCTTGTAGCTCCTTTTCACAACTTCTCTGTGCTGGTCTTGTCTTTGTAGCCAAAAACTGTCAGGTTGAGTGCATTTGGTAGGGTTTTATGCCAAAGATGAACTTTTGAAATGGATTGGCAAATTCACTATTATTTACATCTAAAATTAATATTCCAGTCTTTACTGAAATAAAAACTAAAACAAATTTAATTAAAATCACTAGTTATTGAATGTCTCTGGTGCTAAGTAAGGCCTAAATAAGGAATTTGAAGACACATTTACAGAAGAGAGAAATGGTTAATGATGCCTATTTCATTACCTACCTCTTAAAAAGCAGTTTTTGTTCTAATTAAATGTTCCTTCTTTTGATATCATATAGTCATTTCTCACATCTGATAATTTCTTCTATAGCTGTTTCCAGTCCTTCTGTAGAGCTAAATACATTTGATCCAGTAGAAGAGAAACTTCGAATGCAAATTGAAGAAGAAAAAAGAAGGTATTACTTCTGCCTCAAACTTCTGCCATCCTTCAGAAGATAAATTATACTGATAGTATATTCCAATTACAAGTCTGCACACATTGCTACCCTCAGGGTTTTCTCTGACATTTTTAGAATGTCAGCTTTCTGGTTCACTGATAGTTTTTAAATTTGTGTGTATGCTGTTGGTTTGTCTGTAAGATGCCACAGTATATGAGTGGGGAAAATTTATACTTGGGCTAATGGCTAAAGATAAATAAATATAGCTGAATATCCTCCCTGAGGATTAGTGTTAGAATCTTGTTTGAATTCAAATGTATTGTGAACCTTTTGGGCTGATTCAGAAATGTCCTACCTTCCTTGAGCTAAGGAAAACCTTTAGGTTATACAAGACTGACTAAGTGTAAACAGTGTGCAGAATACACATTGGTTAAGCAATCCTTGCTCTGAGGTTGCTATAGCCAGGAGGATAAAAGAAAGTAGATGCAGGGATACCAGTTCTAAGTAATTTGCTAGCATTTATGTTATGTGCAATCTTTGAGGAAACTTCTGGCTATTTCATACCACTGGTAAATCTCCAGCTATAAGTTAGCCAAGAGGCCTTGTTAATGAAGCTCCCATGTGAAAGGGGAATCAGTCTCAGCTCTATTTGAATCCAAGCTCTGGCAACCAGTTGTTCATTCATGGTAAGAAGCTAAGAAATCAGAAGAAAAAATTTACATATTTGATTGAACTTGTATTTTTATTGTGATCAATATTGATCTCACTTGAATGTCACTGATTTCTTTAGTGAAATAAAAGTTTTGAGGGTTAAGTTTCTTGTATTTACTGTCCAGTGAAGCTCTTATAAAATATGAGATGTCTCTTCCTAACCACCACTCTGTCTTTCCCCTACATCTCTAGTTATATATTCTTTTGTAGTTCAAATCTGTAGCTCTCCTAGGTATGATAAACCTTTGTTCAGATATATGTTGGAAGATCTGTAATACACTTTATTCTTCTCACATTAGCTATAAAACAATGTTCAATCGTTTGAAAGTGCTGAAGGTAGAGATTGAGCACCTGCAGCTTCTTATGGTAAAAGTCAAGATGAAGATGCAAAAAGACTTTGAAGTCTGGTGGTCTGAAGAGGAAATAAATCTACAGGTATGAAATCACTTTGTATTTCTTCTATTTTCATATAAATGTAACAACTTCAATCATTTCTTAAAGAAGTAGTTAATTAACTAGATAGAAAGTATTAAGGATGGGATTTAGGGCCAAACCTACCTCACAAAGCTAATGTGAATTATGCTTGTATGAAGCTAACACAAATGAAACCAAACCCCTGCATTCTGCTCTATTTTCTGGTTTACCATTCCCCCAAATGACTTGATTGAAAGCAAAGTATGGTCCAAAAACTGAAAGAACATAAAACAGAGGAGATTGGAAAAATAATCTTTTTTACTGCTAGCAAAACTATGATGTCATCAGGTTTATGATGTATTTCATCAGGTTTATGATGTGTGTGTGTGCTAGAAGATGGCAGTCATATCTGTAATATGGACAAATCCCAGCAAACATAATTGGTTTTTAACTTCCTTTATTAACAAACACCCCAATAACCTTTGCACTTTCCTAAGCTCCTAGAGGATCATCAGGTCTCAGCACAGAGATGTGTCCCCTCACTCTCTGAGGGGCTAAGGCCCACCGCTGTCACCATTGCCTGTTCGCAAACACAGCAGAAACAAAGTAATTTAATTACTTGTGTAAAAACAAACTAAGGAGATGTCATTCCAAGCCACATATTAGAAGTTCATAACGCAGTCAGTCCGAAAGCTACACAGTTTCACAAACACAGGAGATGGTGCAAAAGGGTCAAGCAGGGGATCAAACACAGCTTTCTCCTGCTCTCCTCCTGGCACTTTTGTAGTGCCTTCCAAATAACAACATGGCATCTCCTAGCAAAACACTGCCATCAAATGCACTTCAGCCTAATGAAATGGAAGGCTGGCTGCAGTCCACCCCATATCATTTATTATTAAGTAGAAGAGAAGATTTACTCCTTTGGTGAAAAGTTGTTATAAACAAAGAAGTGTTCAGGGAATATTTTGTTTAATACTTATGAGTATAAATTTAAACTGTATTTTTAAGGAAACAGCCTAAAGTAAACACGGAACTTAATACGAGGAACTTAGTTATCCGTAAAGTGCCACCTAACCAGCTTAACTTTGAAAAACCTTTTCAGACTGAAATCCATAGTCATATTAGTAGCCAAGAGGATAGTGTTTTAGTCACCCTTCTGTTTTAATATTTAGGCTTTTCAAATCACTGTAAGTAATATTCTGGAACTCTCTGGAGCATGTTTTTCTCTGTCCCTTAACAAGAGAGGTCCAGGATTCAGCCTCTCATGATTCACCAGTAGAAGATTAGAAAACTGGAAAAAATAATTTGGATTGATTTCTTGGATCTTGACCTATCCACACATCTGAGTTCCCTAAGAAACTCAAATCAGTGAACATATGCTGTTACATATTGAAAACCTGTAACTTGAGCTTAAAAATACTTGAACCAATCCTAAACACTTTTCTCTTTGTTCAGAAGTGTTTCTCCAAGTGAAGAAAATACTGTACATTCAGACACTATGTTTTCTGTATGAGTCATTGCCGACCTTGTTATTGCTGAGTCCTGTAGGCCAATATTAAACACTCTGAAAAAATCCTGTCCTACATAATTTTGTTTTTCAATCTAAACCCAGCAGGAAAAGCCAGAGATGGTTAACTCACCAAATACCATGACTGTTTATCCTCAGTTTATCAAATACTCACGTCTATCAGCTAACAGGTAAATTGGTCATTTTTCTCTTCCTTCCTTACTTGTGAGAAAATGCAGTTTTAATAGGAGTGCAGTTCAGCAGAATGCTTTTTCAAATATCACACTCAAAACACTGCATTTTCAATTGCAACAGAAATGACTGTGTAGAAAATGATTTTTTTTTAAATTCAATTATTTTGCAGTCATGTTGAACGTAGCTTGTTAGAACTCAGTTCTTTTGTTTTGTTGGTCTTGGGACTCTGGAAACCTGACACTAGTGACCCCGTGACAGATAGCTAAGAAAAGTAAGTCTTTTATCAGTCAGTTTTGCTATTTGAGGAGAATACACCTCCGTTGGAATGTATACAGGGGGCTGCAAACAAAAAAAAAAAAAATTTTAAAATTATTTAAAGTGTAGCCTAGGTAGATTGACTGCTGAAAAATATCCTGGTCCTACATTTATGCAGCATATTATTTCACAATGATATTGCATGTCATACTGTAAAATACTGATGCATCCTTTACAGTAGAAAAATGTAATCACCTTGGTTGTTTCATCAGTAGTCACTTCTGATTTCAAAACCTCTAATTTAAATTTGTGGTAATAGATCTTTCATAGCCTTTGAGTAAAGTAGAGTGCAGGTTTCCAGACCTACCTGAATGTGCAGGTTTCCATATTCATTGATAATAAATTGAGGTATTCTCTCTCCTTCCCTCTTCTTCTCTCCATCCTTCCCTTTCTCTTCCTCTCATTTTCTCCCTCTCTCTGTTTCTCTGTCCTTCTAATTGTACAGTTAATCTTTCTCTAATGCATGGCTTTACCTACCATTTTATAACAATACTTTGCATAAATGATGTTTCCTGATTTGCAGCAAACATAATACACTCTACATATCATTAAATAATAAATATTGGAATTTCTTAGAATGGTAAAATATATTCCAATTTTTGTTGCAAACTTTCATGCACCTATATTAACTGCTCCATAATCACTGCATAGAATGAAACACAAAATCCTCTAAAGTTGTCTAAGGCATTTTCAGATGTCACAAACTGATAAAAGCCACCTCTAGTCTTCTCTACTTTGCTTCTTAACCTGTCTCTCAAGACTTAGGCACTATTAACTTTGAAAATGGCTGGCAGGCTTTAGGTCTAATTTGAGCTGTTCATTTCTGGGGTTTGGCTGAGGTTTGCTTGTCCCACAGAAAAACTGATGGATCAGAATGCAAGAGCGCGTTTGATCTCACTTAGCACAAAGTCAGCCAATTTAGTTTAAGCAATTCATGACTTTCACTCTCTTTAACTTGGTACTGAATTGAACTAAGGATCTGTTGCACAACCTCTCTGCCCTGTTAATTCTTGGTAACAGCTACTTACAGTTGGTTTCTCAGGAGAGTGGTATATTTTGTAGTCAAAGCTAGATTTAAACAGAATATATGATAATAACCAAGCACTTTCTAGTGCAATGGAAGGCTGGCCTCTGGGAGTGGTGATTTCTCTTTCCTCCACCCTAGCTCAGAAACAAAATTGCATAACTGTTTTTTTTTTATTATTTTCTTTTAAACTTTTATTTCAAATGCCATTACCTTTTGTGTTTGTTACTGGAGGACAGGTCTCAGAAAACTGTGTCTAGCATTTTGAGTAGAACAGGAGAAGGTTCCTGGTTGCTTTCAGCTGCCAAGATTATGTCAGAGTCCTGTACTGCCCCACACGGTCTCTCGTGAAAAATCACGTTCTTTATCATTTCTCTGTGTCTAAGTAGTGGATATGTTGGTTGGGATTGCCTGGATGATCGTTGGATATGTATCACAGACAGAGAACATTCCTCTTCCTGTATCAGAAATTGTGTGACCAGCAGGACTATGGAAGTGGTTATGCCCCTGTACTCAGCACTGGTGAGGCTGCATCTTGAATACTGTGTTCAGTTTTGGGTACCTCAATACAGGAAAGACACTGAGTTTCTGGAGCGTGTCCAAAGAAGGGCAATGAAGTTGGCAAAGGATCTAGAGGACAGGTCTTATGAGGAGTGGCTGAAGGATCTGGCTTTGTTTAGCCTGGAGAAAAGGAGGCTGAGGTGAGACCTTATCACCCATTTCAACTACCTGAAAGGAGGTTGTAACAAGGTGGGGTGCAGTCTCTTCTCTCAGGTAATAAGTGATAGGACAAGAGAAAATAGCCTCAAGTTTCTTCAGGGGAGGTTTACCTTGGATGTTAGGAAAAACTTTCTCACCAAAAGGGCTATCAAGCATTCGAACAGGCTGCCCAGGGAAGTGGTGGAGTCACTATCCCTAGAGATACTTAGAAGAAATGTAGATTAGGTGTTTAGGGACATGGTTTAGTGATGGACTTGTCAGCGTTAGGTTAATGGTTGGACTCAATGATCTTAAAGGTCTTTTCCAACTGAAATGATTCTATGATTCTGTGACAATTGAACTTAAATTGTAAAGGGAGTCAGGATTAATATAGTTTTCTTTTCTCATCTCTAACAGTATTCTTGCAATGATCTTTTGAAGTTAGCTACTTTTTCTTCCTTATAGTTCCGGAAAGTTCATCTTATTTTATGTTAGGCTTTTTAAACATATTTTGCACAGGTACATTTCCAGTGTGATGTATATGGAAGTAGAAATGTTATTTCTGCTTCTAGTCAGGTGGGAGCTGCAGGCTTAACATCCCACTGTGCATGAAAACTTACTTTTTCCCCTACTTGAGACAATAACATTTTAGAGTAAAAGTTTCCAATTTCACAGGCTTTATGAGTATAAAGCAGTAGAATATTCGGTTCCCAAGACTTTTCTGGACCCTGGTTGACACAGAAACTTAACAGTTCCCATGATTGTGTAGGATGAGTTCAGACTATGATTGCTCCTCTCAGTTACGTAGTCCTGAAACACAAATCTCTTTCTCTGGAATTATATTGGTATCTTCACCCAAAATAATAACTGGTCACAAAAGCAGAAATTGACATAAATTATATTTGATATAATGTAGTGTAAATAAAACCTTTTTCCAAGATGGAACACAGTTCACAGGGGCATTTGATAGATGTTAGATGTAAAACTTTGTGGGCCTAGAAATCTAGGACTGCTGTTGCCAGAGTAAGCATGCAGTAAAACCATTCAGACAAACTCCTGAGTGTGAATGGGTATAAAAATAGTCTTCACGATTAGAAGTAATAAATTATCTCAGTTTATAAAGGATACAGGTATATTACACAAGCATTCTTGAGATCTATATGTGTTTGAAAAAAATCTTTTGATGACCTTCTAGTGCATGATTCATGTGGATTGTTATTGTTTGACACACCTTAGTCATGTTACCGGAGAAAATTAAGTCTTGGGAAGGGACTGTGATAGCCTCAAATAGTATTTTATATTAAATCAATTTATAACTAAAATAACAGAGAAGGGAAAGTTGTAATCCTTTTGAGGCTTAAGAAGGATACATGCATATAAAAGGCACTCGATTCTGGAAAGCCTTGATCCTACTCCCACTAGAGTAAGCAGCAACACATTGATTTCAGTGACCACAGAGCTGAAGTGGGGGAAAGGGTAACATAAGAGTTGTCAGTGGTTTTTGGCATGAGAAAAAACATTTCTACATAAGAAAGGTAATTTCTTGAGCAGGTTAATCACATTACCAAATCTTACACTTAAAATAGCTGAAACCAGTAGTTTGTATATTGTAGAGGCCTACAGACTCATGCTCATGAACCTCTTGAGTAGATTCAGAAGATTTCCAGACTATATTTATCATTGCATACGTCTTTCATATGAAGGCTGCAGAACTATTAAATCTCATCTGATCTGAGCATATTACTTAAAATGAAGAACAACTTTGTAAAGCAGAAAAAGGATGACCCATCTCTGTATTTCACACAGAAAGGGATTTGATCAGCAATCCCAGAGTCACAGTACAAAGAGAAAGGAAGAGGATCTTAAAATAATAAACAGTGAATTATTTCATTCCAAATTAATACTTAATAAAGCCCCTCAAACTTGAAAGATAATACCCTACTTGTCCCTATTTTCTCTACCATAAAGTTGTGGTGCTAACTGCAACTCATACTGTACATACGTGTGTGTATCTTAATGGGTTCCTGTTGGGTCTGTGAAAAGTCTTAAACTGCATATTGGTCTCACACTCCTTGTCTGCTCCACTTCAGAATTCAAGCACAGTGTTTTGTTCATCCTCATACAGTCTTCTCCCACACCAGCTTTCATTTAAGAAATTTATCCAATCCTTGTCAGTTCATGTTACTTCTCTCACAAAATATTTAAATTCACTAGTGTTAACTGTTCTTCTATTTCCCTGCAATCAAGCATATATTGCATCATTATTCAAATCTTCTGAAAAAATTTGGAGTATTTTCCTTCTCTCAGGAAGAATGCATTCCTTTTTAATTTTTTCAGGTCTCTTAACCTCAGTTATTCCCTCGTACAGAATCTCACTTGTCCTATTCCAGCAAGCCCCACAGTTTGTTCAGTCTCAGACTCTTTGGTTCTCCAGCTTCTTCTTCAAAATGTTTCTGTTACTTCAGATTCCCTCAGAGATATTTTCAGATAACTCTTCATGTTTTTCAATGACTTTGAGCATATTTTTTAACATTTATTGCCCTGGATTGCAAAAGTTACTTCCTATAGCAATGCTGTGTGAAACAAGGGAAGTGTTTACATATTTTGCACCATTTTCTGTCATAATGATTTTTCATTCCTGCCAATTTTCTGGGAAGTTACATGATGATAAAATATAATCTGAGAATAACACTACGCATTAACGAAATTTCAAAGGTTTTCACATTCTATCAGTAATAGTTTAACTTGAACAATTTATCTATGAATTTCCAAATTAGACCAAATTTGATTTTGTAACCAAATGCTAAGATGCTCAGATTTTAAAGAGCTTGAATCTTGCCTGCCTTTCCACAGAACTTCTGTTCCCCTCATCCCCACAGTTCAGAGTGAAGAATTGCAGCTGAGCTTTTTTTAACATTGCAGAAATTGCACACCTTCAAATTTTACAGTTTCCATTTCAATCTACCTGATTTTCCTCTTGTTCTCAGCTGGTGAATCAAGCATTCATGCCATAACATCCATCGTCTTTCCACCTCCTCTACATTATGTGCTTGGTAGAGCTGGTCAGTCTGTGGGAAATAGCTGTCCTTGGGTTCCTGCAGCAAGGGGGACACTGTGCCTCTCACTGACTGAGACATATGCCTCCAACACATGACTCACCCAAAAAAGCAAGTTACCTCCTGGGTGAAACTTCAGGTACTAGGTTAAACAAAAAACTGAGACATAAGAATTTGACAAACTATCTTTCATCTCCAGAAAATAGCAGGAATTTTACTCAACCTGTCAAGAAATAGGACTTTGAGACTTCTTAAATTCAACTCAAGGAAAAATCAGATAGATTCAGAACGGAAGTGGGAATTATACATTGTCAAAACAACCTGAATAATGTTTGACATTAGGAGCCAAAGAAACAGGACTTCCACACTTTGTAGGTCGATCCAAATCCAAAACTGTGATCCAGAAGTGCCTATTTACACATTACAGAACTGTTGATTGGAAGGCACCTCTAGAGATCTCTAGACCAACCTCTTGATTGAAGGACTATCATCACACTAAATCAGGTCAACTATGATTTTGTCTGGCTTTGTCAAGCATCCTAAGATATCCTATCCTTCAGGCTTAACACACAGAGTGGGGGATCTTTACCCCCACCCCATGCTGTCATAATGGCTTTCCATGGACTTTAGAGCAGTACTAGTAAAATTTCTCATCTTTTCTCATCACTGGAACAGCATCTAAAACTCAGATGAAGAAGGAGAGTCCTGGCTTCTGAAAGCAGGTTAGAAGCAAATTTCATCTGAGCATACAAACCAGTGCAGAGCAGAATTAGGCTCTGGTCCCCTTACGAATCAACATATGTTGCAATGCCATAGAAACATTCTCAGAGCTTCAGTATGAAGGGTGCAAATTATCCCCATACAGGCCATCCCTCTAGCCTAGGGTTTAGAGAAAGCTCTGGGATATGTAAAACGTGGATTTGAGTTCTGCCAAGCTGAGGGACTCATTTGTTAGATTAATACTCTATTAACCTCTTATATGGAAGCAGCACTTCTGAGTCATTACAAAAAGATAGTTATAAGGTTCCTTATAAATTTCCTTAACTTGCAGGAAAAGAGTTTGCATCCTGCAGACAAAAATGTCTGGCTGTGACCCCACAAGCAGAGGGTAGCAGTTAAAGGTCCATCCCTGAGCACAGTAACAATTACACGGGCATCACCTCCCTTGTTTAAGGGTTTGGGTTTTTTTTAATATCACCTTCTTCAGGTGCCCATTTCTCTCAGACCACTCTAAGGCAAGTTTTGGCATGTTGTCCTGGGCCCAGGAATCTACCTGAAAGTGAGATCCCTAGAGGTCAAACCCTGCCACACCTGTAGTGTCTATTTTTTATATTTTTTTTTTATGGATCTGGATCTAAGTCCCCTATAAAATGGGGATTTAATAGTTTTGTAGAATAATTTTCATTTTATTTCAGTTTAAAAAGTTGTATTAAACATGAGTTCAAACATAAACTACTGCAGCTTAAAAATAAATTACTTCAGCTGACGGTATTTATAAAATTTTATATTCTGTTCATGACAAATAAAAAGCAAAGAAGATTATTTCAATGAGAAGAAAGCAATGAAAAAAGGATCACATTAAGTCATATTACCTTGTGTGTTGGAGGCTAAGAACAGAGTCATGGGGGGTTGCTATGGTTCAGTTGATGTGTAGTGGTTTATTAAACTATGGCTATATGACTTGGATGCCTAGGTATTTCAGGGCACAGACACAGAGTCCTTTTAGAAAATCAAATTTAAGACTCTAAATCACTTTGTTTATAAGAGCTGCCAAATCAATGGAAAAAATGTTCAGGAAATCCTAAAACAGAACTATGATGTGAAGTTCCCAGATATTGTAATAACATCACACATCCTTTCTAGCTCTTATAATATGTAGGCATAATAAAGTAATAAAGAATATTATTAGAATTAAATATGATATTGCTTTGGTTGAATTACTCTGAGTCTTGAGGTTATTTTAATCCATTTAGGCAGGTGCAAATGGTATGGGACTTGAGGAGTTAAAGAGAAACATTCAGTAAACCTGGAGCTGTTCATCTGAAAATGACTTATACTCTTGGGCACAATATCTTCTGCAAAACTGAACCTGGCACAGTGTAATACAGTAAAATTTTAGTAATAAATTTCTTTCCTTTTTCAAGTTCTCTGCCAGAAATATCAAATCATCAGCCAACAATGAACAAACTACTGCCGAGTTAGAAAAGCAAGGATTTGCCAATTCTGCCATCTACTGGAAAAATCCTAAAACTCACTAATTCGGGGTTTCTGCTAAAACTGGCACCGGATTGGGCAGCTTATGCAATGCTTGGGTAAAAGAGAAATTCCCTAGACATCCCGTGGCAGAAATCTCCCTTCCTAGTGGAGAACTTCCTTGATAATGATATCTGCAGGGACAGGAATGCACAGCAGCTGTTTGTAATATATTTGGCTATCATCAACAAGCCACATCCCAAAGTCCTCCCTGAGTTTTCATCCAGTCTCCTACTGATTTCCATAATAATTTTGCCTGACTAAAGAAAGAATGGAAAATGAGCTAAGGCCTCACTTGGCTAATAGTCAGTTTGAGAACTACGTACACCATTACAAACTCTACATCAGATACATCAAAGTGCTTTACAAGCCCTGCTTAGAAGGAAAATACTAGAAGTATAATCTTTATGAGTTTATTTGCCATTCTTTTGTAGCCATATTCTCTACAGAAGCCTAATCTTCACAATCCTCTTCCAGTGAACATGAAATGCTCTGCAGAGATAGAAAGTCCTGAAAAACAGCTTCTTCACAGTTACTTAGCATGTATTATGCTCCACAAGGGCTATATTCTTTCCTTCATTTCTGCTCCCATTCCAGTTCTTCAGAGACCACAAGATGCAGCCCTAACGAAGATCCATCTGGGGAAAACAATTCAATTACTTCTAGTAACCCTACTTTAAACACAAGGTAAGAAGAGTGCCTGGGCTATTCAGAGGAAAAAGCAAACCAGTAAGTGATGTAATACCTACGTAACCCTCTATCAGTATCTTTAACAGCAAAACAAAACAAATCAAAACAAACCCTGAAATTGCAGATTTTCATCAAACTTCCTAAACAACACCAAAGCTATCTCATAGCTTTACACCAAGGAGCTGCTTTATCAGCATTAAAGAGATGGTTTCTTATTTGACCCGAGGCTTTTTTCCCAATGAGCTTATGAATCTTCATGATTATGCCTTCTCAACAAGAGAAAGGAACTCTGAAAGGAAGAGAGATCAGAGTATGTAAGTACTGCAGGTTGCAGGAAGTATGCAGAGATTTTTTTCATACTCATTGATTTTGCCCTTAAAATATTTTTAATCTCCCTCCTACAAATTCTTCTAGTAAAATAAAATTACACCAACAGCCTGGATGTATTAGGCTTGGCAAAGGTTACATGTCATGTTTTCTCAAAAGAGGAACTGCTTTGTGGAAATTAGCTTAGCAAGTTAACAGAAACTACTTTAGTTTTTCTGACAGCTTCTCTATTTTTTCTAATGTACTCGTTGCCATTTCTTTTGTCCCACCAGAATATCATCCCAAGTCAGTATTCTTACAGAAGTTACATTCTTATAGTACTCAAGAGTTCTGTCTATTAAGGCCCTTAGGAAAATATGCTTAGGTTACTATTTTTCCTACTGCATTATTAAAAAAATCACAAGGGGGATTTTCTTTCGTTTTCTGAACCAATCCACTTCTAGAGCAGCAAAAAGTCATGGAAAATTTCATTCCCTAAAACCTAATCTTTTAAATTGCACTCTGTTTAAGTAAATAGGAAGAAAAAGAGAATCTAAAATGGAAGTTAGATGGTACCTTCTCAAATATATTGTGTATTTTTTTTTATATTGTTACTAATCAAATTAAAATCAATAAGAGAATAGTCCTTTACTGGTGTTCTGAGATCACCTTGTAAACTGCATAAAACCAGGTACTGCATTAAGTTCATAGTAATTTCTGCTTTATTTTTTTTTTCCCACTTTGGTTCTCTAATTCAGCAACAGAGGACTTAATTAGTAGCACAAAGACAAGCCTACCAGACTTCTGTTTATATCAGGCACAATTCCATTAAACAGCAGTAGTCAGGAAGAGTGGAAATAACTATAATTACAGAGATAGGATATGTAAAAAATTAAGTTTCTCCCTTCGGTTCCACTTGTCCTTCTATATTGTAATTTTTATCACTATATTTCTCATTCCATTTGATGGCATTCTCATTTAATGCTTAATCTCAAACAGAGATTAAAAGACACAAGTCCAAATTCTTAGTTTTCTTAGCTGATAAAGACAGCTTCTTTTTACTAAATCATTTTATATCACTGGACTGTCTGTGAAAAGCAGAGGTAAGTCAATGACTTAACAGTGTAGATATAAGATCTCAGCTGGGACTGAAGATTGAGCAGCACAAAGGGGTTGCATCTGTCAGTAAATTTCATGAATGTCATGTGAATGTTTATTTCTAAGTATGTTTTAAAACTTAATTCCCTCACAGTAGGCAGAAATACTATCGATCTTTTCAAATAAATAGCAACGGTTTTTCCTGAAGCAAACAAATATGTGGCATAGTTACATCCATCATTTCTTTGGTAAATTCACTATATTAAGCTTTTCCTCTTGGCAGTAAGTCTTTGACTCAGCAGTAAAATATTTTTAACCCTTTGTGAGAGGTTTTATAGTTGCTAAGCGTGTAACCCTACCAAACCAAAAAGATCCTGGCTAATCTTAAGCATCTTCTTAAGAGAATTAAGAAGTCCTGAGCTTGATTATTGTCCAAACTACGCCATTTCTGAAGAACAAAGTCCTCAATGTTATAGAAAAAGAGAGGAGATAATGGAGTAGAAAAATAACCTTCTTACTCATTTGAATTCACAAGTATACTTTCTTATTTCAGGACCTCACCGATTTCAAGTACACCTATTCCTCTGACTGGAGATAGCCACGCTGATGCTGACATCCTAGCTTTCTTTAAAGCAAGACAGAACATCCTGCAAAAGAAAGGTAAATCCTGCCAAAAACTAGGAAGCCAAACCAAAATCTCCAGCACAGCATTTTAAAGCCAAAATAGCTTTACTTCACATTCACACTGACGCAAGTGAGAACTGGTTCTGGCTTAAGTTATGTTACATTATGTTCTCAGCCTTTCTGAACACATGGGGTTCTTCACATGTATTTATTTCAGTAGCTCAGTGCTGCAGGGTAGAACTATGAAGGCTGTCTGTTTTTCTCAGCCACCACCAGCAAACTTTCTGGGGCATGTATGTCTGTGCAGCTTGCACAGTGTATTTCTTTACACTTAAGTAAATGCATTTGAATGTGATTTCTTGAGAATTAAAATACTTCCAAAATTTTTTGTATACATTTTCTTTAAACTATCTGGCCTGGTTTTCAGCTGGTACAAATTTAGGTGTAACAACTGACACAAAAGAAAGACTACTCAAATGATTGCACCATACCCTATCTCATGAGGCACTGACCCACGTTGTCTAGCAGAGTATACCCTTAACAGGTATTGCACTGTACCAAGGTCTAGTGAAACTTTCTATGGGTATTTGTCACCAAATGAGGCACTGAGAGAAATCATAGGTAGGCAATGAAGTTCACTCTACAGTGTTGATAAGTAAAATTGGCAGGAAGCAGAAAGCAATAAATACAAACAGGTGGCACTGCAAGGTAGCCTAAAACTAATCCATCATGATAAAGAAAAATGACCCGTGATTTCCTTTCTTTTTGTATAATAGTTTTTAGTGGCAGTAACCAATTAGACAGATGATGAAAGTGGTAGTGGTCACTGAAGCAATAACTTTCCATCAGCACTTGAGTGCTGATGACAGCATTATTCAGCAAGCTATCAGCAGCTGGCAGATGGTGTTAACACTGTCACAAAATGGGGTTTCAGTATCATGCTGCTTATCAGAAAACTGTCAGGTAAACACACAGTGGCTGGAAAAATGTCCTCCCTACACTCATCCAAAGCAAACATTTAACACACTTAGGCTTTGGGATCCCTTTTGTCTTTCTTTAGGAAAGCTGTTGTCAGGTTTCTTTTGCAAATGAAATCAAGTTGAATTTATAGGCATATCACGAGAACAAGGTTAGAGGTAAGTGTCTTACAACAAATATTTCAGGCTGTTAAAAGGTTCAGATCTGTCTTATTCTGCAAAGTATGGTCATCTAACTAACAAGAGCACGTTAGATCTTCTAAATCACACCATATCAGGAATGTCTGTCAAATGCCTTTTCTATCCTGATTGATTTTCAGCCACAGACTATTACCTAGCATCATACTATCCTGATTGATTTTCAGCCACAGACCTAGCATCATGCATCAGTTTCAGAAGGGACTAGGCATTATCAACATTGACAACTATTAGACCCCAAATTATAAAAGGTATTCTTGCAGAACAGAGCATAGTCAACACGTTTTAAATTGTTCTGAAGTTCAGTTACTCAAGATGAGCTACATGCTACCCTAAGTAGCTGAGTAGCATTTGGTCATTCTGGCAGTGCAGGGCTAGATGACTCAACTAATCACAAAGCATAGGCAGGGGAAAAAGAAGTAAAGAGGCTTCCTAAGTATGACCAACATATTACAAATATGTAGGGACCTGATGTGTCATAGATAAGAAACAGCTCAGCAGCAAGTTCTGAAAAGGATTTAGGGTTAACCTGGCAGATAAAAGAAGGTTTCTCTTCTTTGACAGCTTGTTAGGAAAGGGAAAAACCTCCCAGATTTGAAGGATGGAGCTACTGATATCAG
This sequence comes from Merops nubicus, assembly GCF_000691845.1. Lineage (NCBI taxonomy): Eukaryota > Metazoa > Chordata > Aves > Coraciiformes > Meropidae > Merops > Merops nubicus. Next base: position 22,078 of record NW_008587388.1, on the reverse strand, counting down.
GAATGATTGATCAAAAACTGTTCATTAACTCTTAATTTAGCAAGGTGAGAGAGGGTAAAATCTATGCATTAGTATTAGGAAGTACTAATACTAAAGAAGTACTTTGTTCTTCAGCACCTAGTGAAACCTGAGGACATTTATGAGATGTACTGGTAGGCTTTCTAAATGGGAGAAAAAAATGGGCTGAAAGACGCCGTTGTTCCCATACCCGTGATAGTGTTTTGTGTTCCCATTTCCTGTGAGTACATCCCTCTTACCTGATTGTTTCCTAAACTAAAAGGAAACACAGTAACTGCTATACTGTTTGTGCTTGGTTAGTTATATAAGAGGTGCATACACAGTGAAGAACTGGAGAGTTTTCTTTTGGGGGGCACAGACTTGGTTTTGTTTATTATCAAAAAACTATGCGAGGTAGAGTTAAACAGAGAGAAAGAAAAAAAAAAAAAAAGAAGAAAGAATGTATTCTACCTGAATACTTTGGGGAAAAAAAGTTGTATGCTATCAGTACCTTGGAAGCAAATGAAGGACTCTACTTTACATAAGCTGGAGGTGAGGGGAAGGTATAAATGTGTGCAGAAGGCAGTGGAGTGGAAAATAAGTTTCATAAACAGAAAGCATGGGAATGCTCAATATCCTTAGTGACAGTAAAGAAGGGGAGGGAATGAGAGATCTCAGTGAAGATTACCTCAGAGTTTGTAGGTCGTTACCATTTGCTCTCTAAACAGAGCAGAATTAAAGCAGGTACCTTCACAGGGGCTTTGCTGGGATTCTTACATCGTTATAGTAACTACTTTGGAAAGCTTTTTACAAAGGGTTACTCTGCAAACATGCTTATGTTGCCTTGTGCAGTCTTGAAGTAGAGAAATGAAAATGCAGAAAAATAGATGTATTTTTTTTTTTTTGTCTTAAGAAATGTAAACTAATTTTTTTCCTTTCTTTTGTTTTGTTTTTCTGAAGTTTGTTTTAAAACTAACAACACAACCTGAACTGTATTCTGACATATTCTTTATTTCCTTTCAGGCTTGGGGAACAAATGAAATTCCTGTTGCAGTCCACTATTTCCTTTTAGAAACTATTAAAGACCTTTATTCTTAGGCATACAGGTTAAATTTGTAAAGGTGTAGAAATGATTTCTCCTTGACAGCAAAAAACATTTCTCCAGGGAATGATATTTGAATATTTGCACTCAGTACCTTCAGCTTGCATAAAGATTAAGCAACACTAAAACAACCAATCAGGAGTTTGCCCAATATATTTGTTCACTGAGAATTCATTGTATGTTTTCTAAATGTTAGCATTATCTAATGTGTTAAGGCTCTTCTACACCTTTAATCAGGGGAACACTTATTACTGTGGACAATAGTTTTGTTTGCACTGATTTCCTTAAGGCTTTCTTAATGACATCTAGTTGACATCCAGAGATATCTGTGCAAAAGTAGTAGTTACATGGTTTAAAAATTCTATAACATTTCATTTGATACCTTTTGCTGATTTTTATGGAATAGGAGGTTTTATATCAGATTACTAGAATATTAATATTGCATTGTAATATGAAAGTAATTTTTTATTAGAAAGTAATTCTAGAGTTAAGCATTTCCCAACTTGAATACATTCAATGTTGTGCAAAACATACACCCTCCCAGAATGTAAAAGTTTCAGAAGAAGCAATGACACTCAATAGGCTTAAAGTAATGCAGGTCAAATACTTGTAAAACACAAATGGGGTGTTAAAATTTAAAGGCAGTTACATCTTATACACAATGTAAGTTCACTGTTGACTCAGTACTACATATTATAACCAATATCTGGTTATGCAGCAACTTACTTTACACATCAGACTGAAACAAATCAAAAAATACATTGCAAAATGCACTCTATTTCCCTGAGTTATGCATACTTCCAGACTGAAGCCATCAACTGAAACAAATCAAAAAATACATTGCACTCTATTTCTCTGAGTTATACATACTTCCAGACTGAAGCCATCGTTTTTCATGCTAGTGAGAAGCTTGTAGTCATGCATTTGGAAGGGTTTGTGTTGTTCACATAAAAATACAGCAATATACTGGCTGAAGTCACATATCATTCTCAAGGATGTATATTTCCTAAAGTTGTTGATACTTAATTCTGTTGCAATTTTGTAATTATTCAGAAGTACATGGTGGATTGGCATGTTCAAACCTACAGAAGATATATGTTTATGAAATTAACAACTAAGATGCAATCAGTTAAATATTTCAGTAATACCTTCTGCATTTTAATTTTTTTTAGAAGTGAGCATAGCTACAACATAAATTGGTAAGTTTTATGCAGAATTTAGTATGTACAAAGTGACATAAAAGTCAGATCTGCTGTTGCTCTGAAGAGAGTGAGTTTACAGGTCTTCCCCCTTTTGCATGTCTGCCTGGTTGGAGATTATATTAAAATGTCCTTCCTCTGCCAGAATCTTTATCTGTCTGCCTTTATTTTTCTTCTTCTTACTCTGTTATATATAAATGCTGTATTAAATATACACTGAATTGATGTTTATACAGCTTCTCTGAGGAGAGAAAGGCCACCATCCTGCCTCTCTCCAAATTAACTAGCTGGCGAAGGACCAGAGGTTCCAAACTCTTGCTGGGTAAAAAAGCAGCTGTCCTTGTTTTGTAGCAAAATCACCATTATGATGAATTTATTTGAAATGGCCACAAGAACCAGTAAAACAGTTCATTTCTTTTGACATTGAAGCATTTCCAGTAGCTTTCAGTAACTGGTTAAGTATCCTGGTATGATCTATGTGATGCTGCTACTACTTGATGACGCTGCTATTACAAATATGTATTCAGTGTTTTGTCTGCAGTTTGACACACATCTGACTCACAGAGAGAAAAGATTGCTTGCTTTCTTGTTTCAAAATTCTCTTGTTTTACAATCTTGTAAAATTGGTGTGGAATTCAGTTACCATCAGCAAAGTAATACGTGATTGGCAGAATGATCTGAGACTAGAATTAGACTAAACACATAAGCAGATGTTGGATAAAAGTGTGTCCAATAATACAAAACCATATAAATAAATACAAAGTCTTCCTTGCTTCTTTTGGAAATTTTCATAATATCATGTGGACAGAAAATATTGCTCATTCAGTACATAATAGTCTTAAGAAGTAAAGTATATACTTTTTTTACGAACTGCCTCCACTCTTCAAAGTTTGCCTCTTGGGTGCATAGGCAAATTTGAGTTGGAAAGGAGCTCAGCAGGTCTTTAATCCCATCACTTGCTCAAAAAAGCATCAGCTATTAGAACAAACCAAACTGCTGGGGACTTTGTTCAGCTTGGCCTTGAAATTCTCCAAGGATGAAGACTGTATGACCTCTCTAAGCTCTGTTCCAATACTTCACTGTCATCATGAAAAAGTTTTTCCTTATGTCCAGCCTGAACTTTTCAGTTTTGCTCATTGTCTCTCACAAGCCTCATTGTCCTCCCTCCGCTTGATGCCCTTCTCACAGGTGTTGGAAGGCTACTGGTGTTCCTCTTTGAGTCTTCCTGTCTTCAGGAAAGCATCTATTGCTTCCAGAAAGTTTGGTTGGCCACAGGTGAACAAAGCTCCTTGTTTTAATAATCTTATCTTCATATAATTTCTAGATTAATTTGAAATAACCCAAGCATTTACCACACTGAAGAACAATCAGGGGCCCACATTTATAATGGTCTTAACTCCTGCCAAAACCACCTGTAAAATAATATTACTAAGCATAGAGGTTCTCACACACATCTAACTCCTGTCTATTCATCATGTTATCTAGCTGCTGGTTGGTTAGATGTATACATGGTAAATACCATTTATTTATTATCTCCAATCAGAATAAATCAGATTTTTTTGTGGTGACTTTTTGGGGAAGTAGCTCTACAGTGCTAGATATCATACAGGTATTTTCAGGATTCATTTATGCCAGACATTATGGATTCTCTCATCTCATATTTAAGGGCATTTCCAATCCTCCTATGTAGCTTATTTCAGGGGAAGGTAGACATCCACTGGTCTCCTACAGCAATGTAGCTTCTGGGAGGGTCAGGATATTTATCATAAAAGCCAATGGGTCTGTTCTTATTTATAGTGAATCTTCCAAGGGGTCTATACACAGTATGGAGCCACCCTAGTAAATCCCTTGAGCTCATCAGCTTTTGGCTTGGGCATTTGTCTCTATTTTCATCACTTCCTGGCTGCTGCAGCTTTCCAGAGAGCTGCAAGGAGAAAATGACATAACCTCATGTTGAGTTTCTCTTGCTTGGAAGACTGACATGCTTTGAATTTTCATCCCTGCTTTTTTTACGAAAGAGGCTTTGAAGTAGAATAATGAGGTTCACACATGTAACAGTATAAGCATGTATTGTATCTTCCCAACAAAATATGTTATTTTTCTTACCTTTTCTTATCAATCATAGAATGCAAGTGATTTCTGTCAATAATATAAACTGAGAGCACTTCAATGTAATAAAAATATAAAGATCTTGTATATGTGGCCTGTACCAAATATCCAGCTGGTGAATACAGATGCCAACAAGATAAAAAACTAGGAATGACTAGTTACATGTAGCATTTTGGTAGCTCTATAGAATTTGTTTGTCTTTTCAAAGTCCATTTTTAATAACCATCAAACGTCTAATTTTAGGTGAATCATTTTTTTGTTTTTCACATGAACCATTTTTATTGTTCTTTAAATCAATGTTAAAGGGTCTTTTTCTAATATTTCTGTTTCACTTCCTGCAATGTTTGCATTGAAACTTCACTGATAAAGCAAGCAATGTCAGCTAGATATTTATAGTAGTTTTACTATCCATGACTTGATTCGACACCACCACAATAAAACTGAACACTTTCAACTAAAACTTTGTTTTCCCTTTCCCTTAAGGGAAATCTTAGGGGCCTCACCCGAGATTTTCTAAAGATTGTCTTCTTTTCATTTTTGGGGAGGCAGCTGTCAAGGTTTAAGTCTGGGCAGACCACTAGATGAATGACAGATTGCTCTCCACCACCAACTCCTCTCCTTTCCCAAAGGGGAAGAGAAAGGGAATCACAAAGACAGACTTAGTTGAAGATAATAATAATAAAATGGACCATATACAAATATATACAAAACCACCATCAAACCCAACCCATCTGATGGCAATTATGTCACTGTCACCACTGAAGCTGTGGAGCAGGCACTGGGGATGTCCCAGGTTGGACTTAATTGCAGATGGGAACTGGATTCAGGAACACATTTATCAGGATTGAAGGCAGAACAAGCAGAGTCCTTTTTAGATGCTGGCCATTGGAGAAGAGGACTTGACCTTCGTGATCCCTCAACTTTACACTGAATATGGTGTGCATGGAATGAAATCCCTTGTTGGTCAGTTTAGGGTCACCTGTCCTGGCCACTCCTCCCCACGGCCTTTTACTTTCTGCGCCCCCCAACAGTATTTAGCAGTGACCTTGGGGTCCATGGGAGCCAGTATGAGCAAAAGCCTTTCTGCATAGCAGCCCTTGGTAGTAACTGTTTACATTGAACATCAGCATAGTTGGAAGCAGACGCTGTCTGTGAAAATATGCCATTAACTTCAGAAAGTGCAGTTACATGGCAGAGACTGAGCTGAGAAGTAAAATCACTGATCAGAATTACTTCTGTTCTAACTCGAACCAGAACAGCAGCCGAGGTGACTCATTTGACACAAACAGCAAACTAAACAACCTGTACTTGTGGGACAACAGTGGGTTTACTCAAATTTGTTTATACAGATAAAGAACAGAAACAAGGTCTACTTCCAATCAAGAATTCAGGGAAACTTGTTAAAATTTTTTCATGGAATCTGTCTGATAAAAACACTATTGAAATCTTGGAACTCTTTACCACTTTTTTTTCTGAAAATGCTTCATGCTTTCATCTGTGTGAGTGTAAATCAGGAAGTCAAAATTATTGATTTAAATTTGGAATTAGAACAAGATTGAAAGTAGAAAATTGCCAGGTGTCAGTGTCCTACCTGAAGAAATGCAATGTTACTGTTATATATATTTAACACAGTTCTAAAATAATTTCCTTAACTCTTCTCTGAAGAGCAAGGTTTAAAAATTATTCAAGGAGCACAGCAAATTCAAAACAATTCAGTATTTTCCTGTACAAACTGTTTAGGCTGAAATGCATATCTGTGGAAGAATGAGTCCCTGGATCTTTGCACCTAGTTTGTCATCTAGTTTTGTACAGAGACGTTTCTTCCAGAAAACACAATCCAAAAATTCACTCTTCATCAGAAGTTTGAGGATGACAGGATCAGCCAAGTTGTCTTTCAGCCATTTAATTATTGATGATTTCTATAACTTGAATTCTATAGGTACATATTTCTGTAGCTTTTCCATAGGAGTAAACATGTCAGTATCAGCTACTTATCGACTGCTGCCCTTCACATTTTCAGAGCACACTACTCTGCTCACCTGTACAGAACTGTGCGTGTTTATAAAGAACTTTCTTAAGCATGTGCTTCATTATTTTGCCCTTACATTTATCTGTAAGGTAATTCAGCTATAAAGCGATTAATTTTGAACTGCATATTTGCTTTGCAGTTTATTGTGCACCTACAATTAACTTTTTTAAATTTTTTTTAAACTTTCTGCAGAAACCCCGTTTTCTACATCAGCTTGAAGACACAGCACATATTCCATGTGTGTGTCTTTTGAAGTTCTCTCCAGCTGTTTGTTATGCTACCCAAATAGGATACACCAAATAGGATAGGCCAACCAAATAGGATATGCCTTTAATGTTGAAGTACTTTAAGCTGGAATATCTGGAGTACAGAAGTAAATACACTTTGACAATTTTAGTGACTACATTCACAAAACCCTCAGAAAATTAAGTTCCTAAAAGTAAGCCTAAGTGGGCATTTTTTCTTAAGGCATAATTTAGGCTGCCAGCTTGGCAGCTGGAATGCTTTGTTGACCTGAACAGATCAGAAGGGGACATAAAAGGGCCTCAGTGCTGTATTTGTTCATTTATAGCTTAATTAATAGTTTCAAACACTTAACTGTGAAACCTACTTCAACTGTAGTAATTTGTCTCAGCCCATCTATGTCCATGAGTTTGCTTCCATGCCAGAAAATGAGTAGGCCAGCATTCTCTTGGACTGGTAGACAGAGGTCCTATAAGCTATGACAGAACAACCATCTGGATCTCTCCCCAGAGACAGCCCTGCTAGCCTAACAGGCAGTTGTGCAGCATCCCAGGCTTGTCTACCTGTAACATTTCACAAGGTATGGAAAAACAAGCTGTAGCTTTTAATTATGGAAATTAGAGGTGAGAGACTCCTTGTTAGATACTCTGAAAGTAATTATCACACTTACTTAGCACAGACCAAGAGAAGGCCATCCATCAGTGATAGGTCGGACATCTCAGTTGCATCAGAGCACTTTGCTTCATGTTATTGCAGCGCTTGATAATATCAATGCCACTACAGTGCCTATCTTCAGGCTGAGAAGAAACACCAGAGCACCAAGGCTCTGGATCCTTGAATACTGCATTTCTTTACTGAAATCTTTCTGTTTCCCAGTCACAGCAACAGACGGGTCCCAGACAAAGTCCAAGATGTTCTTCTGGGAGTTCTTTACAACACTTTTAACTTTTCAGTGACAACTGGCCTTCTGCTGCCAGTCAGTCATCATCTTCTGGGTGGATATGGATGGCCCTAGGTTAAGACCACAGGTCAAAAGTACAGAGGTTTTCATATGTGAATGAAATATTTTTTTTTTCACTCTTTTTCTTTGAGCATTACCTCTTGCTTGAAAGTAGGTGAAAAACAATCTGAGAATGAAGCAAAGGAGTGATATCTGTATCCAAAACATTTTAATGGGTAGGGAGTTTAATATCAAAATTGCAGCTCTATCCACGTGGCCTTCTTGCTCTGTGTGAGTGTTTTCTTTCAGAAGCAGTCTGGCATGGATGACACTAGCCATAAAGCTCTTCCTACAGAAATATATGCAAGCCCAGCTTATTTCCAGTGCATGATAATCATTAAGGCACCCATGAGTGAACCTCTGACACTTTTTTAGCTAACCATTAACCTTAAGCCTTCCTTCCCCCTTATGCATTTGGATTAAAAGGGCAATAAAGTCTGAAAGCAGTAGGCATGAGTGGTTCATTCTCTAACTCTGTGGACTAAAGAGTGGAGACATCTGACAAAGAATTCAGGAGCAGCAGGCTAGGCAGTGAAGGGACTATCTTATTAGGGTTAGAAAAGAAAGAGAAGGTCTGTCTTGTGACCAGACTGAATTCAGGATGTTTATGAGCTTCATCATGCTGCTTTCTCTGGTGCCAGCAATGTTTGTATGGTACAGACGGCAGCTATTGACTTTTCCATTTATTCAGCTCCATACTCTTCTTTGTTCTGGGGAGTCTGCTGTAATTAGAGAGTTTATCGTGTTTTCTTGTACAGAAGTCTAGTGTTTAGAGTAAGGCTTTACTTGTCAAGACTTTAAAAGTCTGTGACTCTATATTCACATGACCCTGGTAAGTCATTCAACCACCGTTTTATTTCAGCTTCACAGCCTTGAAAACTATACCAGTCTTAGAGGGCTTGTGTCAGGCTTCATTTGTTTGATTAAGATCTTTGGATAAAAGTTTTTTAATAGGAGAAAAACACTATGATTCACAGTCTTACTAAGTCATAAATGCTCTCCCTTTACTTTGGATAGAGAAAAGATGTGGAGGGATAAAGTTTGCCTGTTACTCTCATTTTGTATAGGCTGTATGTTCTGTTAAAAAAATCTCCAGGGCAGTAGCTGGGAAAATGGGTGTGTGATTCCTGGGTGTCCTGGGTAGCACACATCTTGGGACAGTAATCTGTTGAGTACTGAACAAGGCCTGGCAGCAGCTGAGCAGCAGCATGCCCCTCCTCACCATATACAACCGGCAGATCAGCTGGACTCCGCTGCTGGTACTGGGGTATCTCTGTTACCTCCTCCTGGGTGCCGTGGTGTTCCAGCTGCTGGAGAAGCATGCAGAGAGACACTTTCGGGACCAGTTCCAGCTGGAGAAGCTCAAGTTCCTGCAGAACTACACATGCTTGGACAGGCAAGCCCTGGAGCAGTTTGTACAGGTAAGAGGAGCAGGCTCCCATTATTTTGGCTCAACTATTATTTTGCTTAGAAGAAATTACACTGTTGTGGCCAGCAGCATGTCATAAATTGATCTGCTGTGCATGGCATTAAAGGACTAACTGTACAAGAGAAAGGCAGAGGTTTCTCAAGCTCATACTTCATTCACATAATCTTTATCTTGATCTATTGCACTCCTTCCTTTTCCCAGTCATGAACTCCCAAAATATGCAAATCTGCTGATGCACCTTTGTGCTACCTTGCAATAATTTCAACTTTATGTTTTTCATCTCGCTCATTAATTATTACATGGGAATTATGCACAGGGACCAAAACCAAGAATCAAACATACAAGAAGTAAGTTGCCCTTCCAAAGTTCTCCAGTCCAAACCTGTACAAATTCAGCCTTTCTTTTGTACTAGTCATTGTCTACTGCCTTTGAAGGTGGTCCTCCTCTTCAAGGCCTCTAAAGAAAAGATAAATTCAACCATCATGAACTGTTATCTATTACTTATAATAAGAGATAAATGGCTCTTGTTCTATATGGGTCATCAATTAATGACATCCTCAGTTACATTTTAATCTACTTCTCAAAACTGGCTGGAGATAAATTACTATACCCTTCTTGGTATTATTATAGACATTCTCATTCTAGTGTTACAAGAACTGAAGAGAAATCTTTGAAATGCTCAAAATTTATCTAGTTGCAGAGCTGGGTGCCTAAAGAGTTTCAGCTCCTTCTAATATGTCATTAAACCTGTTAGAAACTTCAAACATGCTGCAAGTTTGCACTGTCTGAGTCAGAGTACTTTCACAAATGCATATGTTTTTAATCAACATAAAGCTGATTCTGTAAATGGATTTAAGCAAACAGTGAAGTTCACGTGAGTGGAATAGAAGATACCTGAACCTCTGTCTACAAGGACAATGTTCTAATGCTGTGATATTTTTCTTGTGGAATATTTGGCATTGGGCAGAAGATTACTAAAGTTTTCAAGAACTTACATGCCTGGAAACAGGTCTGTTTTTTTCAGCTTCACCAGCTGGTGGTATTGCCTGTCTTTCCCTTATCTCTGTGATAGTGATTGTGAAGAAGAAACCCCTGATGCTCATTGTAAACCAAATACTTTAATAAGATTGAAAGGTTTGGTTAAATCTCTAGTAGCCTAGAAACCTTGGGGAGGGTTCTCACATGTCCAGATTCTCCTCTCTTTGGCTCCAGTGGAGCTTCCTTAGCTCTTAATGGCACACTTAGAGAACCACATTTTGCTGCATCTCTGATGAATTAGGTACAATGATTTCAGTTGTAAACTGTTCCAGACAAAACCAGCTGAGGGCACCAAATTATCATCTGCAATGCACCAAGCTTCAAAGTACTTTATAGTCCTCGAGGTAATTGTAAGTGCAGGTGTCCTCTGGCTTCTTAAGAAATTTGTCCTGCTCTTATTAATAGTAGGGAAGTTTTTCCATATGAAATCTCTAACTGTAAAACTACTGCAGTGAAGCAACAGTCTCTCTGTATATTAGCTTTATGTATGCTTCATACTCTTACTGTAAATTATTGCACATTGCTTTTACTTATTAGCTACTTCTGCTCCCAAAGGCAACAGGTAATGGTCACCAACCATTTAACAATGGCTCTATTTGCAGTCCAGCCACAACCATTACCTGAGTTGTAGTTGGCAAGGAACTGGGAGTCATTATAACTGCCCCACATGAACCTGCTTGTTTGGGAACAATTCTCCTGGCCACTAGGATGTCATTTCTTTCACAGCTTAAAAGCAACAATCATAGCAAGAAATCTGGGCTGGCCAGGCTATGTCTGAAGTGTTCAACATGCTTTATGTATGCTTCATACTCTTACTGTAAATTATTGCACATTGCTTTTACTTATTAGCTACTTCTGCTCCCAAAGGCAACAGGTAATGGTCACCAACCATTTAACAATGGCTCTATTTGCAGTCCAGCCACAACCATTACCTGAGTTGTAGTTGGAAAGGAACTGGGAGTCATTATAAATGCCCCACATGAACCTGCTTGTTTGGGAACAATTCTCCTGGCCACCAGGATGCCATTTCTTTCACAGCTTAAAAGCATCATAGCAAGAAATCTGGGCTTGTCAGACTATGTCTGAAGGGTTCAACATTCAACATTGCCTTTTCCATGTTGGCTTTCATGATGTGAACGGAGCTCCTCTGAATTCTCATGGATTGAAATAGGTAGAACTGACAAGTGTTCTTCACAGGGATGAATTAAACCTGTGATTATTTTAGATATTTCAAAAGACTCACACCTCAGTAGCTTCTGTGTGTTCCTTCTAACCAGCAAATATAATAGTCAGTTCTAGATAATTTGACTTATCAAATTCTTCCCAATCTAAGAGCCAGCTTTTAATGGATAACTTAATATTCTTTGTCACGTTGAAAAGAAACTCTGCTGACACTTCAGTCATGAGGTCACCTGTGATGGTGCCTAGCAGCTCTATCTGATGTACTTGACCAATGCTGTAGGATTTTCTGCTGAAGGAATAGCAGCTATTAAACTTGTATACTCAATCCACTAGCACAGATCAGCTTATACTGGAGAACCTATGCAAAATCAGATACCTTGCAGCAGGCATGTTCATCAGATAAACAATCCTTCTGGCAGTGGTCAATATTTAAATCAAGAAAAAATATCTTCTTTGGTCTTATACTCCTGGAATCTCCTAAATCTGGGGTTGCTGTTGTATCCTGCTCATGTGTTGCATCATACAAAAGTCTCTAGAAGAGATGAACAAGTAATTTCTTCAGGCATTTGGCAAAATGATGAAGGCTGTGACCTGGACCATAAAACTGGTATGTAAAAACCAAGGAGATTCTTGAAAACCCAGCTACTGAGCCAAGAGTAACAAGTCTAACAAGAGATTTGATGCACAAATAGGAACAGCATTTCTTTTACATGTAGTAGTTCTGGTGATCTAGTAAAAGCCATCTGGAACAGCAGAGAATATTTCATTAGCTAATCTTTCAGACCAGGAGAAGCCTAATAATAATTGAAAATTATTGGGAAGTCGTAGCCAAAACCAGTAATTCAATCTCATTAGTACTTAGATGGAGGAAACAGAAAGGAATATGTTCCTCATGCCCCTCCCCACAGACACAACCATACATCTACACATATACAAATTAAAACCTGGAGTGTGATGATTAGACTAGGGAAGGAGAGAAGAGGAATTACCTTTATTTTGTATGGTATAACTTCACTTTCTTTTCCCAGTTTGATCACTCTGGGGACTCCCTCCACTCCCATCCTCTTAGGCTTCAACTGGTTATGGAACCTATCCTTCTCCAATGGCCAGTTCTCCAGTGACAAGAGTTCAAGTTCCTGGCCAGCTCTAACTCCAAGTTTTGCCATGTCAGCATAAGGCCATTTTAGTCAAATTCTACCCTGTTATTTACACTGTTTATTTATAAGCACTGCTCTGTGTGCTCAAGAAGGAAAGCAATATTTACTTTCCTCTTTTTTTCTATTAGAATTTTTTCATCTGATGGATTGCTCATCTTTGCTCCTTTGACCTCTTTTACCTCAGGTCCTCATGGAAGCATGGGAAAAAGGGATCAATCCAGAAGGGAACTCTACGAATCCCAGTAACTGGGACTTCAGCAACTCATTCTTTTTTGCAGGAACTATTGTCACCACTATAGGTGAGGTACTCTTTTTCCTGATAAAAAACTTGGGGGTTCCTCTAGCTGTCCTGTAAAGCCACCCAAAATGTGCTATTGGTGGACAGAATACACCTGCAAGAATATCTTGACTACTGTGTCTTATGATTTTCTATTGTTTTCAAATTTTACCTTTTATTCTTGTGTACCCAGCACATTGCAGCTGAAAGAAAAAAAAGCCAAGTGCCTACTTGGTACATGCAATATCATTTTGTACATGCACAGCACATCTTGAGGTTGCTTTGAAGTTGCACTCATCACAAAATCAGATACCTATAGAAAATTACAATACTGTTTAAGGGTAATATTTTTCATGTTAAATTTTCTGTTAGCAGTAGTGACTACACAGGGCTCCATCATAAGCTAAGGTAATTTGTAGGCAGATTGAATTGGAGAAACTCATAGGACCACAGGTTCCTGAAGCTTAACATAGTTGAGTTTCCAAGCCTAAGAACTTTCTGTGATGACCTGCAGCCTGACAGTAAAAGTTTTTCATGTATCTGTTTTCTTCTTTTTTTCCAGGTTATGGTAACTTGTCCCCCAGCACAGTGGCAGGGCAGATCTTCTGTGTCTTTTATGCCTTATTTGGAGTGCCCCTCAACCTGGCCTTCCTTAATCAGTTGGGGAAAGTCCTCAATGCTCATCTGATTACCTTGGAAAGATGGGTGCAAAAGCCAGGTCGTGCTCAGGTACTGTGTCAACCTATCATTTATTTCCACTGTTTTAAAACTAAAGTTCTCATAAAGGTAGTGCCACTGCTAGATTGGGTTTCCTTGTGTGTTCCTACATTTTTCTGAGCTACAGCAACTATGTGGCCCTCCATATAAGAAAATTTATATACTCTATTTATTTATGATCGCTTTAAAGCAATTTGCTTTTGCTTGAGAGTCTCCAGATTTGCCTTTTTAAAACCTGTCTCAGCAAGACTGGTAAGCAAGCATGGCCTTAATTTTGGGCAGTCTTTAAGTTCTGGTAACCTTAGCAGAATAAGCACACATACACACACTGCTGAATCAAGTTCTTATTATCAAGCATATGCTAGCATCTATACAGGACCTAACTCTACACTCTGCAAAGAAAACTTATTTTTGTTGGCCTGTCTTGAATCACCTTCCTTGTTTGTGCCAGCAATTTAGCACTTCCTTCCTTGTCTTTTTTCTTTTTTTTTTTTTAATTTTAAATAAATTCTCTGTAGTTATGGTTTCTTGATGAGTCATTGAGCTAGTCCAGATGTATTGGAATAAGGGAAACACTAACAAAAGAAAATAATTGAAACTAATTTATAACAAAGTTAGTACGTGTTTCTGAGTAGAGCTTCAATGAATTGACCCCTTTAGTTAGGGAAAAGAGAGATTAGATGTGTTAGATACATTGAAATATTTCAGAGTTCTGGCACAAGTTTTTTTCTCTTTTTCATTTCTAAAACCTCTGAGTCACTGCATTCTTTATCTACACTGGGAAAGCTATAAAGGTGCCATCAAATTTGATGACTTGGTTTCTATGAGCAGGACGTTACTTAGGTGCATGACCTGTGTCTGTTCCCCACATACATGCAGCTCTACCACCAGAGGGCTGTTCATGCTAGCATAGCTGCACGATTCTTGAGATTTCTAATAGCACCTCAGGGACATGTTCTCTTTTTTTTCCTTGTTTTCTTTTCACTCCTGAATTAACACCTAATTTCTGATAGAATTCCTATGAACAGGCAAAGCTTTGAAACTGTATCTGCTTGTTCACTATGAGAAGCCTCTTCCAGGAAGCTGGTTCATCTCCTTTTAAACACAATTTATTCATGCTTTGGAAAATTAATTACCATCAATTAGTATTCATTCCTGACTTAATGTCCCCTACATTATAGGTTTGTACCAAAAAGTTCTTAAAAACGTGGGTAAAAAGTACTATTACACATTTCAGTATAAATTATTATGCAAAGTTTATTACCTAATTAAATGCTTTCACACTTCTAGAAAGAATTAAATGAGAACAGATGTCAATCATAACCAAGTCAATCAGTAATTCTCAAAGTGCTTTGCAAATAAGTATTATTATACAGCCAGAGAGACATGGTACATAATATAGAAGTGATTTGTCAGTCACACAGTAAGCTCATGCCAAGTTTCTCAAGCTCAGCAGACTATATTATATTGGAGATAACACAGATGAAGGAAGAAAAACATGACACCTGGACCTTCTACTTTATAAACAGTGGTTTGGCTTTTCCTCCAATCACAACAGGCACATGCATACAAAATGATACTCTGGTTTGAATGCCCCTGAGGGCATTTTTAAACAATTGCAATGAGTGTGCATCAGCCCACACACTGTTAGTCAAAAGTTCACCAAAGTGTGTTCCCTGGAAATCCATGAGTTCCTGATCCTCAATCCTAAAATCCCCTGTCTTGACCCACCTGGAGACTGTTCTGGGTACCTACCTACTGCAGCCACTTCTGCTGTAACTTATCTCCCAGAAGGCAGATGATTTGTACTGAGAGACACAGATCTTCCTCGTGCTTATAGAAAATAGTTCTGTTCTGAATGCTTTTAACTTAAAAATAAAAGGAAGCAAACTGACTTCACTTAGATTTCATCCAAACGTTTTCTTGGCTGAGCTTTTGCAAGCCACTTGATAAATGTTTGGAATGAGTCATGGTGAAAAGAACCCTAATTTATTCTTGCCAATCTATGTGCCATGCATTATACAATATTTGGTGACTCTTCAAAGACAGAAGCCAATCGGTTACAAGAACATCTCCACCTGAATTGAAATGGTAAAGTATTTCTTTCCTATAGTTATTAACTTATTAAAGTTTGAAAATATGACTTGAGTATACCTGACTTGTTGCAAAAAGCTTTTAAAAAATCCTCCTTTTTTTCCCTAATTTTGAGATTTTTTTGAATCATGATTGGGTTCAATATCTATGTGCAAGATAAACAGCATAGTCAGCCTACAGTGCATGGAAGCATTGGTTTAGCCTCCCATTTTTTGGACTTTGGTCCCAGCTGGAGTGAGTTGGTGATTCAAAAGCAAAATAGACCCAGCAATTTCCAGTACAAAACTGTGCAGTGTTGTTTAACTGCCATCTTCCTTTTATCTTCCAGGTGGTTCAAACACTGGCAGTGGCCATCTTCCTGACCACTGGGACCTTGCTTTTCCTAGTGTTCCCACCACTGGTGTTCAGTTACGTAGAAGGCTGGAGCTACGGAGAAGGCTTTTACTTCACCTTCATCACCCTAAGCACCATTGGATTTGGGGACTATGTAGTAGGTAATAAAGAAGGTGAACTGGATTGAGCTTTGTTGAAATTAGTTACTCTAGTATAAAGGTAAATACAGAAAGCATAGGTATCTGTTCTGCTATAAATCTGGTACATGGGAGGGCTGAGCCAGGCTGGTAATAATGACCTAATGTATTGTATGATGTGGGCATTTTTCTCTTGGCACCTAAGCTGAGAATCACCAAACTCATTTCACATATGCCCCTGGCACCCATTCAACAGTGACTATATCTAAGCTGGTACGAATGTGACCCATGAGTGACAGGTGAAATATAAATTAAATCTCTTTGTCATTATTAAGCCTTTGAACCACCCTCTCCTAAGAGGGATTTAATTCAGCAAGTCCCTAACATTCCCAGTATGAAGCCATGTCAAATATGAAATGACCAGTACTTACAACAAGGAGATATTACTGACAACCCTGGGATGCCTGTGAAAGAAAACAAACCCAGTGAGATTTTAGAGATCTGGGCTGAGACATAGCAGTAGAGACACAAGGGGCTATTTTTCCACCCACTTGTTTGAACAAATGCTCTTAACAGATGAGATAGTGTCTTTATTTGTTAAAAATACTAAGGTCTGTTGCCTCATAAGTAGTAGCTCCCTGTTCCTAGAGGTAATAATGATGCCCCAAAAGGAGATAAAAACCCATGCCACGCTGACCCTGGGCACTGTGGAGCTCCATGATGATCTGGATGGCAGAGGCTAAATGGATAGCTGCCTTGCTGTCCTGTGCCTGTATCAACTGCATCAGCTGTCCATGCAGTGCCAATATCTAACTATGGATTAAGATTCCCATAACCACTTACTTAAAATGACTGCATTTCCCACATAATATTCTCCAGGTGATCACCCTAGAAAAAGCAATCACTATATCACTGAGGCAGTAAACTGTAACTTCCTAAATCATCTGAGATCCCCTGTGTGTCTCTTACATAAAATATGGCTAATAGGAATTCAGCACTGGTTTTCCAAGATGATTTTTTTTTCTCTGTTGGTGGCTAGGAATACTCAGTTTTATGAATCCTTGATTAACATTGGTTATGATTATTTTTGTTATATAGCCTTGGCTTCAGAGATTTGATGCCAACCGTGCTAAGCTTAACCTGAGAGTTGGAACACAAAAAAAAAAGAAAGAAAAAAAAAAAAGGAATGCCCATAGATGACACAAAGTCATTAAACATACACTTTTGCAGGGGGTGGAGAGGGTGTATAAGTATGTGTGTTTGGCAGACCAAAGCTGTCAAGATTAATATGCAAAGTTTCCTGTATTTTTCAGGCACAAACCCCAACAAGCACTATATCCCAGTGTACAGGAGCCTAACTGCAATTTGGATTGTTTTTGGCTTGGCCTGGCTGGCTCTGGTCTTCAACGTGGGAGCTGACTTGATGGAAAAATTCCTTCAGCTAAAGTGGCACAAGCCTGACTTAAGCTTGGCAGAAGTCACCACCAAACTGGAAGACGAACCCGAGCATCCTGTAATGCACATCCCTAGCTGAGCAAGGTACACAGAAAGCAGTCTTGAAAGCACACCTTTCATCTCTATCTCACACTAAGCAAGCTGTGTGGATAAAGGCCTAGACCACAGGCTGTGGACTGTTTCTAAAGGGAAAAGCTCAGATGCACTGAAATTTCCAGACATTGTATAGGCATCAGCTAATTAAAGCCTCCAGAGAAGTAGCACACATGGTAGAACAACTGTCTCAAGATTCATTTTATACTTCTGACTCAACAAAGGCAAATTCCCCTGAAGTAATCAACTATTATCCCTTTCTTTTTCTCTAGTGGGATTCTGTTCTTATGATCACTCATTTTCAAAAATCCAGAGTGACTGCCTCCCAGCTCCAATAAGAAGCCATGTCAATAAGAATCTCAAGTGGAAAAAGTCAGGTACACAAATGTTTCTTCATTTCCAAACAAAAACCAAACAAAACTACAGAGGAATATTGACAGTAATGACTACTCACTTAATGACATCCATCAAATTAACATTCATTTGAGATTTTTTAAAATTAGCATCTTTCATAGAAAATTATAACATTTCTTTAGTTCGTGAGCTAAAATGCTTCTCTCTTAAGTGGTGCTGATGTGTCTATCCAGCACTGCCTCTACTGTTACAATTCATTTCAAAGTTAAATGACAGCTCAAAGCAGGTCCTTACTTTATCATAGTTCATTTCACAACCCCTTGAAAACAGCACTTTAAACTAAATCTGCATACAAGCAGACATCCTTATTTCCAGCTAGATTATAGAGATAAAAATATAGAGTATATATGAAATATATAATTTCCAGCCAGAAATAAAAATACGTAGAAATAGAAATAATATTAGTCTGGAATTTGCTTTGGACCAGTTAATTTTACTATTGTGTGGCTAACAGAACTGATGCTGTCCATTTTCCTTTCAACAAGGCTGATTATAGGTTTTTGTATTAAATCTGATCCTCAGTCATGTGTGTAGTGTAAGACATGAGAAACAGAGTTTGATTTTATCCCAGTCATTCTAAGCCAAAAGTAGCAACAGCCATCTCTAAAGAAGCAGAAAACTGAAGAAGGACATATACACACCTCATAACAGGCTAGTCACTAAGATGTAGAACAGTAGTCATACTCTGCATTAAAGTAAACTGTAGAAACTTGATAAAACAATTATCCATTCATTGAGTACCATACTAGATTATTTATAGCCATCACTAACACATTCACTGGGTATCCTTGTAATTATGCACATACTGCTCTTTATTCGGTGTGTTTCTACCTCATACTAGCCATAAATGAATCCTTTCAAACTCATTTATAAGTAGAACTTTAATGTAAGGTGTGAGTGAAATGTGACTGGGCAGATGGGCTGGCACCAAGCTACCCTAAGGCTGACAGGCTACAGTAACATCAAATGTCAGCCTCTGAGCAGCAGCTTTGATATTTCATGTTGGGGAAGTGTTTATAAAACATGTAGAGAGGAGTGTAGGTCACAGATCTCTTCCTGCATACTTTCTGTGCTAGATACTTACTTCTGAGGAGGTCACAGCAGATGCCTGTTGTTAATCTGACTTGGTGCTTATTTTCTTTGCTCGTTGCTGACTCCTGTACAAGCACAGCTGCTCAAATCTGAAATGCTGGCATGTAAAACTGCCAGCTATGGTTTATTCAATTCATTTCAAAACTGAGTTTTTCAAATATATATCCCATCTAAGATTTCCCTTATGTCTTACCACTACCTACCTCACAGATTTTTATCTGCTCAGTTTTTGCACTGATCTTCCTCTGTGCCCTCAGCTATTTCCATAAATTTGTGCAATGGCTTTCTTTGTAGCTTCTTTCACTGAGAGCAGCCAACTCTCTCCTGTCTGGCTTTTTGTATCTGCAAATCTCATGGGAAACTTTCTTTCTCACTGTTCTCTCTTCTTCAGTCATAACTTTTGCACATGCACTTGTTGACACCACTCTGTACCTGCCTTGTGTTAACATTACGAGACAGTTTAAGCCTGTTTGTGCGAAAGACAAAACTAAAGTTCTACTGACTTTTATGTCTAACCTATTCCCTTTATCTTGCCTTTTTTCATGCCTTCCTTACTTTATCTAGCCACAGCCAACCACAAAACATGCACTAGTCTAAAGGTGACCCTATGCAGTGTTTTACACCATGCTGCAAGCCATAAAAACTGATAACAAGGTTTATCAGGGATAGAAAGCATGCATGCACCACTTATTGCCAAAGCGTTTGTTAACTTGACATCTGACAGCAGGGAGCTTTGATTGCTTTTACTACAGTCCAGAAAATTGCTCCTGTATCTGATACCAGTTTCGCAAGGTAGCAGTATGGTCAGATTACCTTCTGAATTTTTTGCTACTGCTGCTTTTAGCGAGGCTGAGAGTAGCTGCAGCAGTTCTCAAGCTGCCTGCCAGAACACTCCAAAAGGTATCTTAAAACAAGCATGTGGCCACGCTGGAACTGAAAAGAGAAAGATACTGATGACCTTTCCTGTGTTACACAAGTGACAGAAATTTCTTGCTCCCTTTGTCAGTTTTTTGTGATCCTGGAAAGATCTTAACGGTCATGCACCTGTGTGATCAAAGTTACCTTGAGAAACATACTGGGAGCACTGGCCCAGTTCTTGAGCATGGATGGATAAATGAAATGCTTTCTAGTAGCCTTCCTCTAACAAAAAAGGTAGTCAACAAGTATCAGCTCATCAGCTAAGAAAAATAACACAGAAGAACTGTGTAATCACAAGTGCTTACTAGGAGCCAGAGGAGTTCACAAACGGGACTCTTCTGCTCTTTTAATAACCCATTTTACCAGTGGTGCAATCCTGCACAGGATGGAGGTCACATAACCTACTATAACATGCTCCACTCAGATGCATGGAAAACAGCATTTCTGAAGCTTCTGAACATAGCTCTGCAGCCTGTGGCAGAAGTAATGGCCCAGGCAGTGTTCATCTGTGCTGTGGAAAGGTAGCATGTTGTCCTGAGCAGCTACCACTTGCAGTCCAGTGCAAGACAAGAAGAAAATGTCCTTCCAGGCTTACACTTAACACTATAAACCTACTCAGCAAGCCCTCCCTCATCTCCCTCATCCTCTGATATATTTGTACCTTCCAGAAAACATAAAAATATCATCTGCAAAGATTTGAGCCATTATCTCTGGAGATGTAAATAGAAGGCTACACACAAGTGACATTTCTGAGAATATTCAAGAAAATCAGCTCTTAAAATATATGATTCTGTGAAGGTTTGCTGTGAACCTTGACCTTTTCATCCCCAAACTCCTTCTAGCAAGAAGCACATGCTAGACCCATGTCCTGAGTTTTCAGAGTCATGCTTGTAGTTACAAACCCTGAGCCTCACCTGTGAATTGTTTTATATGATGTATCTTTACTATAGATATTAAACTCTATTTAGTCCGTCATGTTTCAGCATGCTTATACTTAGTGTGCTTTGTATTAACTATCTGATTTTAATGCAGTCAAAGCATCAAAATGTAGCTCAGATATGTAAATTTCCTGATCTTAAATGATGGAGAGATCTTGAAAATATATATACTTTTTAGTAACTTTGCATCTTTTCTTTCTTATATGTATTTTTACAGACAGCTTTTTTCTTTTCTATTTTAAACATCATTTGGTAATGAAAATATTGAAAAGGCAGAGTTAAGTCTGAGCAATTAGCAGCATAGCTTGTTTTGTTTTGTTTTGAAGACTGTGTTCAGGATGATATCTTTAAACTGGAATTGGTCTGTCCTTTTCATAGGAAATTTTGCAACTTGCCAATAAAACCATGAGTTTATGCTAGTAAGTTTAAAGCATCTCCCAGAAAAACATAGGTTAGGACATTACCAGAACTGTTTCAGTGGTGCAATACCTGTTTGAAGGCTGCCTTATCTGTAAAGGTGGGCAGTGTGAGGAGACATTACCATCTGACAGTGTATAAAAGTATACTGTTCAAAAACTGAGTGGTTTTATTCCCATTTAGCTCATATTCTGCAACAGAATATGTAAATTACAAACTTTTTATAAACCCTAAGTGATTTGGTTGATTCTTTTCTCACTGGTGAGAGAACAGAGGGGAGCATTTGATGAATACAAGAAAGTATTATTCTGACAGGTCTCAGGGAACTACGCAGATGAAGAAATTGCTCCCATCCTACACAGGAAAGCCACAAAAGAAAAAGAGACTCTTACAAACTCTCCCCCTTTAGAGCTGCTTCAGCCGAAGGGTCGTTATCAGAAACACCCGTTTGCTGCCTTGTCCGTTAGCTCAACCGCTGCGGGAAGCAGCAAACTAGCTGTACCCAAGCTGCTGGTGGCAGCAGCTGGTTGGATCGGCGGTTCGGCTCCGGGGAGAGGGGCTGGGCACCGTTCCTCCCAGGGACGAACGGGACTCGGTGCCCGTCCCGGCGCAGACAGGCGGGACGGCGCAGGGAGCCCCCGGGCAGTTTTGCGGTCCGGAGGAGGCAGGTGGGAAGCGGAGCGAAGCGGGAGGATGAAGATGAAGATG
>NW_008587387.1:55502-59061 GCF_000691845.1 Merops nubicus | reverse complement strand
AAGAGGGAAGCCAAAAAGAAACCGCAAAGGTGGTGATCAGCCCCCAGAGGGGCATTCGCATCAGTTTGCTCTGGGGTGAGACCTACATTCCCCCAGGACGCATGTCACGGAAGAGAGGGGGGACAGCTGTCCAGTCACAGCTTCCTGCTGGACTGTGTTTGATGCTTTGTGTTTTCATCAGAGCAATACAATTCAAAATTAATTAAAAGGCTGTGTGTCTGCCAACGCAGGGTGGAGAGTAGAGTCAAGCTGTAGAGCCAGCCTCTGCTCCCCACCACCACCTCAGGAAGTCGTGGTCCCGTTTCATGGCATGCATGTGGAATAGTTTTCTAAACAGGGTCCTGAAGATTACAGCCCCGAGATAATCCAGCAGTGGGAATCTGACTAGGCTAGGTAGCCTGCAACATCAGCCTCAACAGTTGCTGATCTGCCAAATACCCTCCTGCCCCATCATCCCACCACACTATTCACTGATGGGAAATTACAGCATTCCACAGCATTAAATTTCTGGTTTATTTCTGTTTTCCATTGTTCCTATATTTCATTATATACACACTATGAAAACTCCTCTTGAATTCTTGTGAAAACACCACAAATATCTTGCATTCCAAGTTCAAAGTCATAGAATCATTTCCACTGCACAATACCTTTAAGATCATCAACTCCACCACTAAACCATGTCCCTAAGCACCCTTTTAAATACCTCCAGGGATACCTCCCTGGGCAGCCTCAGTCTTGTGAGAGCAGTAATCCTCAATGGAAATGGTCAATTAAATGTGGCTACTTTGTAATGTCAGAGTAGGATAGTCTGAATTTACCTAGTAATTTATCAGCTTAAATTTGTAAGGGGGGAAAAAAAAAAAAGAGTTGTGAAGCACTAGGGAACTAAAAAGCTAAAGGGAATTTTGAAGTAGCTAATTACATTTAAAAGTAAAATACCTATATAACAACATATATCTTAAAAAGTGGAGCTTCAGAGTGTTGATAAGAACAAAGCTAAACGATATACATAATTGTTTGAAAAGATAGTAGAAACTTGCATTTTTCTAATCGTTACCCAAATAAAAGTATATAAAATTTAGTTTTCTAATACAGTACACTTAAAGAGACAGGGCACTATAAGGTAAATTAAATAATGTTGATATTGATGTAGAAATTAAAGATAGTGTTCTATTTAAAGTTAGGACAAACTAATTAATGGAAGTTGTTAGAGCTAAAATTAGAAACAGTCCACCTTTCCTTTAATTTTCTCAAGACTTACCAGTGTTCAGTCTACACAGTTCTATCACCTTGCCAAACAGATCAACTACATTCAGAGTACCTAACTCTGCTTATCAAATAATTTTCTTGGAAGCTTTAGATACATACGCAGCACTTATTTTTGTATGTAGCCTAAGACTGTAATATAGAGGTATACCCCAAAATATTAACCTACCCCACCATACACCCTGGACAGGAAGAACTAAAACGACATTAGAGATGGGCATAGACCACGCAGGTCCCCCCTAGCTTATCCACAAAGCTAAAGGCAAAAGTCTTCCCTAGCCCTGGATCTGAGCCTCATGCACACATACGTGCATACACCCACACAACCACCCCTTGCCCTTTCACTTCCAACTAGTTTACTGCAATTTATCTGATCAGTCTCTGACCAGGCTGCAGAAATCTCAGTATGTCCACATTGGTGTTGGTGGTTGGGATGAAGTTTCACAGTCTGTGTGCAAAGCCAAATAACTCCGATCACATTTCTATTGCTGGTTGAGACAAGATCTTAAATGTGATTCAGTTCCCCCTCGTACCACGGACAAAATCAGTTGACTTTCTATCTGTTAACCCACTACTAG
Organism: Merops nubicus; assembly: GCF_000691845.1. Taxonomy (NCBI): domain Eukaryota; kingdom Metazoa; phylum Chordata; class Aves; order Coraciiformes; family Meropidae; genus Merops; species Merops nubicus. The sequence continues at coordinate 57,217 of NW_008587387.1, read as the reverse complement.
AAAAGTCACACCAACCAGAGTACTTATCGTCACTGTTCTGTACTAGCACCAGTCCAGTTCTGGCTCTACATGAGATTGTGGTGCTAAGATGTAAAAACCTCGGCTGGATTACTAATTTGAGAAATTGCCCATCTGAGGTTTGAAAATACTAACTGCTTGTTGTCAACTTTCCTTCAAAAACAATTGCTGTTGTCACAGCTGGGTTACGTATGATTGATTATAAAGGCATAGGAACAACAATGTGTAAGATTACAGTATAAATACAAGTACAGAGTCAAAAAAAAAGATATTTTAAAGGAAAGGAATGGCAAGGACAGAAATTGCATTTCTTAATCCCCCTTTACTATTCAAAGTATCATTCCATTCAGAAATGTCATTTTCCTTGTAACAGAAATAACTATCATTTATCCCTGTGTAATTCAACTCTTTGATGGTAACAACAATAAAGTATTATGTACAAAATTATATTAATTTTAACATTAATTTGCAAAAAATGGATTTTTGATAACTTGAAAGTTGTGATCCCTAATCAAGCCCAGATTTTCTTTACACCAAGGAACTACAGAATCTTTATTTGTAGAAATCTTAATACTTTAATACTGAAGGTTCCTACTTTCAGTTATGCTGAATAGAATCAGTTTTAAAACTCACACTGGTTTGATGCTCTAAACAAACATTTTCTGCTTCCCTGGTAAGAGGCAACAATAGAGTTCAAGTTGCTGAGAAGGAAAGCAGCTCCAAGTCATTCTGTGGATCATGTATTGATCTTTGAAAGAATTATTGTTAATGTAGAAAAGGAGTACATGTTTTTTTATGTTTAATAAGGACACCTAGTAGATGTCAAATTGACAGACATTTGTCATAAAGGATGTTCTCTACACATGGAGAATATTATGAACAGCTGCAGTCCAGGTTTCTCCAGCTGTGAATCACAGTTTCACCTGAATGGACAGGATTGTCTTTACTAAGGGGAGAAGATGACCAAATCCTCACAGAATTCTAACCCCACGTTTCCTAAAACTGCTAATGGATTAAGCCTTACACTTCAGTAGGGTCTTGCATGATATGCAGCTTGGCCACAAAAAGCTGCCATTTGGTAATAAACTAAAAATAGTTCAGTCACTTCAGTTATATTTATCTACAAGATCTTCTGTTTCTACATCAATCAGCTATCAATTCAGAAGGACCTAGCTACTATAAACAACATGTGAATACCATCTTTTACTCTCACCTCAGCTGATAGGCTTCCCTCAATCCACACTACCCAACTCCCAAACTTGCAGAAGTCAGCCATGGAAGGAACAACTGCTCTAATGATGTCACTGTGTCTCTGGTTTGCCTTTCTGTTTTGAGAATGGAGGCATCTGGAAATGGACTTTTGTTTTTTTCCTCTTAAAACTTTTTGAGATTTTTATTGTTTTTTTTCCACAGCTTGTGTACTCTGAGACATAGAATTATTTTTACTAACAACAAGACTGTCATGGAAATGTCAGTTTTATGCTAATGCAAAGAACAGTTATGTAAGAATGTGTATATCTTGGCCAGTGTAAATGCTAGATTGTATTATTCTGCTTACTGTTTGTTCTGTTAATAGACTAACATATATCAGAACACTTAAGCACCATGTCAATTTACCTGCCAAAGAAAAGAATTTAAGCATAGTTTTGTGACAAACCTGTTTCATAAACTCTTGATCATCTATGCTTTTCATGCCA